>NW_010972798.1:9179042-9232669 GCF_000737465.1 Haliaeetus leucocephalus | reverse complement strand
GGGGCGGCTTTAAAAGGGGCGCGGGGCGGCGCGCGGGCGGCAGTGCGGTGCGCGGGGCTGCTCGCGCTCTCCCGCTTCCCACCCCACCCCACCCCCCCTCGCAGCTCAACCCGCCGCCGGGCCGGCTCCGCGCAGACATGGCCAGCGGGGGCCTGCAGCTCCTGGGCTTCGTGCTGGCCTTCCTGGGCTGGATCGGTATCATCATCAGCACCGCCATGCCCCAGTGGAAGATGGCATCCTACGCGGGGGATAACATCGTGACGGCCCAGGCGCTCTACGAGGGGCTGTGGATGTCGTGCGCCATGCAGAGCACGGGGCAGATCCAGTGCAAGGTGTTCGACTCGCTGCTCAAACTGGAGAGTAAGTTGGGGCTGGGGGATGCGGGGCGTTGGGATGTCCGTCCTGTCGGGGTCACCTCCTGCGCCCCAGTGCCTGTCCCGGCGGGGCTGAGGGTACCGGTCCCGCAGGGTCATATACCAGCACGCTGGCGCCGGGTCGTGTCGGGGCTCGGGCTGAAGTGCTGGGGCCGGGGGTGTTAGTCCTGTCGCCCCCCCACCCGCCTCGCCCAGCGCCTGTCCCGCCGGGGGTGCCGGTGCCGTCGGGTCTCAAGGTCTCTGTCCCGCTGGAGCCACGCCGCCTGTCCCTTCGAGGCTGAAGGTGCAGGGCTCGGGGTCACCCATCGTCCCGTCGGGGCTCAGGTGTCCTTTTGGGGCTCCCGCGGTGGCGTTCCCCGCCGGGGCTGAGGGTGGCCCCCCCGGTGACTGTCCCTCGGGCCAGCCGGGGCTCTGCGGCGCCCGCTGAAGCGCATCCCGCGGCGGGACCGCCTCTCCGGGCGGGGGGGCTCGGCGGGGCAGTACCCGGGGCGGGGGGGAGATGGAGCCGTCCCGCAGCCCTTGCCCGCACGGCGGCTGCCCGTACCCCGAAAAAAACGTCGCGGGAGGGGAAGGGTCAGATGCTCCCCTTGTGTTCAGGAAAGCGCGGTGATTGCCAACAAGAGGTTTTGGCTGTAGAAGTTCAGAGGGGGGCTGCCTTCGTGGGGCATGGCTCAGCAGGAGGCGAAGTTCATCAGCGGTGCTGAAGTGGTCTTTTCGAGCACGGATCCTTTTTTGCGTTTGACTGTTTTGGTCTTTTGTTCTCTGGGAAAGTCGCTTCTACTCCCGCGGGGCTTTTAAGCAAAGGGCTGGCAGGTGAGCTGGATTGTAGCCCAGGTACCGCTGCCCGGAGTTTTTAGGCAGACCGGGACGTCAAGGTAATCTCTAGGTCTCTTATCTTGTCCTGGGATGGCAAAACCATCTCAGGCGTGCAGGATCTGCAGCCTGGCTTGCTGGGGTGTCACTCGGGGCCGTCACGCAGAGCTGGAGCCCCTCTGAGGGCTGTTTCTAGAGCGCTGGAGCATGTAACTTATGCTGACACCTAAAGGGTTAAAAAACCCCATCCCTTCTCAAGATCCCTCCCTTCATCCCGAGTTCAGTAGTGTCCTCGAACACCTTCATCCCTCTCCCTCCCTAATTAATAAAATAATAATTGCCACCTTGGTCACCTTCTCTTTCCCAACGGAACGAGCAGGTAATTCCACACAAACCGGGGGCCATTGGGAGTATCCCCGCCTTAGATTGCCACCAACCCTTCCTGTGTGTCACGTAGCGAAGCCGGACACCCCAGACCCCACCTTCATTGCTAGCCCACATCAATCACTCTTGCTCCCTTGCCCCGAACGTCCGTGGACCCTAGAGCTGGCAGAGGAGGGCGATGCACCCACTAGCACTAACAGGGTGCAAGGTTGTGGATGATCAGGGCTGGGCTAAGCACACAGTCTGGGGTGGTTTGAGTAGTAATTATGTATAAGCTCAGCTTCAAGCCTCTTATCTCGCACTGGGGGTGGGGGGGGTGAAGATGCCAGCAGTGTTGAGGAATCTCCAGCCTACCCCCTGGGTGGGTTGCGAAAGGTAAAGTTGCCTCGGGGGCTCGTGTGTGTCTGCAGCCCATTGTGCTGGAAATGAGACCTGCCCGCAGAATCCGATGCGGAGCCTGGCTTCAACAGACTCCTAAAAACCTGCCTCGGGACCTCCAGACCTGGCCCATTCATGGCTGAGCGCTGAAAACGGGCTGCTCCCCTCACCTTTGTCCGGCAAACAATAAGGGCTCTTCTCTTCCAGGGCTACGGGGGAGGGAGGTGTGAGGTGCCAGGGACCGAGGCTGAGCTGTTAGTGGCCTTTTGTGCTCCTACAGAGCCCCTCGCCCTGCAGGGCACGCTTGCCTGAAAATTCCCAGGAAGCCCAAGAAATACAGAAATCGCAGGGGATGTTTTCCTCGTTGGGAAAGTCAGCGAGGGCTGGCTAAAGGAATCCTCGCTTTTTCAGTACCCAAGCTCGCTTACGTTGCCCCTTTCCCGCTTGAAAGTGGATCATGCCTAGGAATGTACACGTTCTCTGCTGTTTTCCCTGCCTGGTCTCCCTTCAGGATCTTAGTAGGCTTGGGCAGGGACCGGCAGTGCTGCTGTGGGTGGAGGTGTGAAAAAAAAAAAACCCATTTATACCCCATTCAGCAGCCGCACCCTGGGACAGGTGCAGCTGTACGGTAAGAGTTCCCTTACCGCATTCATTTATGTTGGCGTGAAGGTGGTACAGCTATGTGGACAGAAAAACTTCTCCTGCCTGGCCACGCTTTCCTGCCAGAGTTTCGTATGCCCTGAATGCTCTGAGCCACATGTCAGAGCCTCATGCACAGATGGGAGAGGCTCAGATCTGTAATTACCTCGTCCCTATAGAAAGGACTGAGCCTCCTCGCACCTGTAGTAATTCATGGTTGTGGGAATGCCGGAAAGCTTTGCCAGCAAGCTTTTGCATATCTGTAGCTATTGCCATTCTTCTAGATGTGTCAGTGTTTGGCTGCTTGGACTGATGCTGCGTGTCGAAGATGGGATTGGTACAAGCTGATAAGCACTGGTAGCCAACTGAGGGGCCTCCAGTTTCCCGTGTGGCCACACTGCTGGAGTGCACCCGTGCTGGCACTTCTCCCGCAGCTGCGTTCAGCTGAGGGCTTATGTCAGTGCTCCTATTCAAGCGATAGAAAGGCTGCGTTTTGCGTTTTGCTGGCTTACGTGAAAAGCAGTGCGTGGCCACATGCAGACATAGAGGCAACAAAAGCCACCCTTGCAACAAGGCTTTGTTGAACAGCCTCAGCATTGTTCTTGCAGCCCTCCAGCATCGTCCACGGAGCTTAGCTGAGCTTTGTGCTCCTCCGGGGTCTCAGGGCGATGGCCTCAGACAGGAGGGAGAAGGGCTCCTGGTACCTGTCTCTGGAAGCTTTCAGGCCCACCTAACCATACTCACGTTCGGAACAGAGGTTGTTCTGGGTCCTGTCTAGGCTGTTTTAGCTGAAGATACTCATCACCCTGTTTGGTTTTGCTGGGAGAGGTTCTGTGCTTGAGACAAGCTGAGACTCATCTATCACCAAACCTAGTACATCCACAATGAGCCTTTGTGCCCGAGCCCAGAAAATAAACAAGGGTTTAGATGCCCTCTGGGTCAAACAGCACCACTGAAATGTGAAATCTTCCCTCCTACATCTTTAGAACCCTGGCTGAGCCTGTTCCAGGAGCTGGGGAAGGAGATGGGTGGGGGAAGGAAGGGTTCATGCTTAGGTTACTCCTGCTCTGTCATGATGGTGGGGGATTTGGGAGGGTGGCCCAGGGAGGGACAACGCTATAGTACAAGGGACAAATGTGTCCAAATAGTTTGTCACCTCTCCATCTTTGGATCTGGAGTAAGCTGGTAGAACCTGCTGGTATCTGTGCTTTTCATGTGGGTTAAGGGTTAATTTTCTCCCATATTTCTCAATCCCTGTTCCTTCCTCATGAAAAATCATGATGGAGTGATAAAACAGTCTCACTTGTGCCATGCTTTGAGAAGGCAGAGTTACTTGGAATGCCACCGAAGCTGTTCCTGTGCTGTGCCGTGTTGTCCCTGCAAGAGGGGATGGGAGTCTATTGCAATACACTGGCTTTATTGCTCTACAAGCAGCTTCTAAGCAGCTTTAGTAGCTAGTGTTACTATGTGTTACTAAATCTCTTGGTAAGGGAATTTCCAGGCCTCGTGGGAAAACAGGCTGCCCAGGTCTCCTCTGACCAGGAATCTGGAAATGGTGGTACTGTGTGTTGCCTGTCTTACCGGCAAGCTTTCTCTGCTGTTTGGGTGACTGCAGGAGGGCATTGAACCTTATTTGCTTTGTGGTAGGCAGAGTACAAGGCCACCTACTGAACTCGCCTCTTTTGCACTGGACATGCAGTGAGGACTTCCCAGCCTTCCCATTTTAGCAAGAAACATGACCCTGTCTGAGTCTGCGTTCTGCCCAGATTCCTCTGTACAGTCTTCTAGACTGTGGGGAAGTGCTTTGAAGGAGTCCAGACTATCTGATGGTGATGGGTGTGCAGGGTCTTTTCAGGGGCTGGTGAGGGGGTTGAAAGCCTCCAAGCCATTAGCAGGCTCTTGGGTCCAGCCAGAATGACTGCAAAGTGGGAGATGTTGGCTGGCTACCTCTGAAGCTGGTTTTGCTTGCTCGGATCTTCATTCCCTTGCCTGCTGCACAAAAGTAACTTTCACGTGCTGGCAGGGCAGGACAGCAGGATCTTGGATCCCACTGCTTTCAGGAGATTCAGCATTCATGAAACTCCAGTGGCAAGGCTTGGAAGGCTGCTGATTTCTCTTGGAGGTGGGCAGTGTAACATGCTTCCTACACTACAGGGGTACTTGTAACTCCTGGGGAGCTTCCCGGGTAGAGATTAGAGGGAGCAGCGCAGCATCTCTTTCGCCTGTATTCCGTCATCGCTTGATTGCATGGAGGCCCATGGGAAGGGAAGGAAAAGTCCATAATTTAAATACAAACAAGGCAGTCAATGAGCATCTTTATCAGACAATAATCTGCACACAGCACCATTACAGCAATTTGGCATTACAAACAGGCATTACAAAAATCCCATGGCACTTTCTCAACAGCTTTTCTATGATGTAGATGACATAAATGGAATAAATAAGGAATTGTGATGACAGAAAAACCTCAAACATATGCTGGTGAAGTCCTATTTTTTGATAACTAAGCGATTGCCAGCAATTACTTCTGTTGTTGGGTAACGATACTGGTGGGAAGGAGAAAGTCTTGTGTAGGCTTCTGATAAACTGCATCATGTAGTCTGTGTCCAAACCCACTAACAATAAGTCAGAATTGTTTGTTAGCATGTTTATAAAAAAGTGGGTTTCATTATGCAAAACGCATGTGAGGTGCTGTGCCATCTTTGTGGATTTACACAGGGTTTTATGGCTTGCAGAATTCACTTTTGTTATTAACCATCTTCAGTAGTTTTTAAGTCTCTGTTCTTCAGTACTTGCTGCTTTCTTGCTATATAAGCTTTTCAGGCTGGGTCTCTCATTACTAATCAGCAATAAAAGGGCTTGGCTTCCAAGTCAGTAGTGGTTTATATTGACAAAATACTGTTGCCATCTGACAGCTGTTGTTTGGTGCCAGGCCAGTTTGTTTTTCCTTGTACAAGACTGTTTTTCCCCAAGGTCTCCTGAGACTGGCCAGGCTTTCTGACAGCCTGGTGTATCTTGTGGGAGGCTACAAGCATTGGGCTACCTGTTCCTGTTGGCAAGACAGTTGCAGCAGTAAGGAGTGTGGGGGAAATCCTGTTTCGAGTATGACAAAAGTTGTAAAGTTAAATTGCTGTAGAGTACTTCTACTTTTTTATTGGTAGCCAGTCCTGTTTAGCAGGTTAAGACAATATTATACTTATTTCACTTGGGATTTTTTAAAGCACCTGAAAAGGCCCATGTGGACAACAGAACTATTATTAAACTAGCTTTCTCAGCCTCTGGATGTGTAGCTTTCATTGACAACATGGTTGTTAATGTGTACATAATAACTAATAGCTTGTATGATGATTAACTGCAGTCAATGTACTGCACACATTGCAAAAGTGGTAGGAAGACAAAAGCTCTGTCTCCCAGTGTGTACTATGAGCATGGGGCAGCCAGGCTGGGTAGAGGGGAGGATGGTTGGCTAACAGAGTCATGTCACACTAAAACTTCTTGGGATAAACAAATGGACAGTCTGTTCTGCAAATGCTCCAACCTGTTTTTCTGTCCTACTGCAAGCTTTGTACATGCTTAGAGCCCTGCATAAGGGAGGGGGTGAGGACACCAGGAGATGTCCCTCCAGGGTCTGCTGCTGAAAGCAGGCAGCCCTGGGAAATACTCACAATGCTGCTTTTTGTTCAGCTGCTTCTGCAAAGCTGTCATGGCATGCATCCAGTTAATACTTGTACATCTTGAGATTTTAGCAGGTTTCATAGTTAGGTCTTCTAAGGTCATAGAAACTTTTTCAAGCATCTTCCTGTGTTTGTCCCTTAGTACCACGTTTGAAGGTGAGAGGTCTCTTCCCACCCTTATAACTAGTTTTCTAGTTGAGATAACATTTCCTATTTTCAGCTTCATGAAAGACCTCTTTCAAAACCCTCTCCTGTAAAGTAATTTCTTCTGCAGCAAGACTAAGCCCAACTTACTGTAGACTCGAAACAGATTTGGTACCTCTGCAGAAAATGTCCTTTCCCACGCAACGTATGAACTAGTGTTCATCCATTGGCCTCTCCAGAGCTGCTGCTGTAATGTGCAATTTAGTCTTAAATGTATGGCAGTTGAATTGTTGCCTGGGTGGTAACCGGTCAGCTGAAGTCTTTCTGAAAACTGCCGTAACTTTTGTAAACTAGAAATTATATTTTGTATGCAATCTCTGATGTTGGAGATAAATCTCTTAAAAATGTGTTTGGATAGTGCAGTTGTGATTTATGCTAAACTGAAATGGCTTTGCAAATGGGTTTCGGCAATTGATGCAGCAGATGGGTTTTGATTAACACCTGGGTGGTGCAGAGGTGTGTCACTTTTCCCCTTTGAATGAAGTGAGATGACATTTAGCCAAGCTGATTGTGGGATTTTTCCCAAGAAAGCCAAGACTCTTCTTAAGAAAGTGTGTCACTTCCTATTGCTCTGAATATTACCTTTTTATTGCATTGTTTTTAAGTGGTTTCGTAGTTATTTACACAACAATAAGGTGGTGTGTGTAGAGGCAGATATGGATCTGTTTTAAAGCAGTACTAGAGCCTCATAGCCTGTTGTTGGTGTGGGTCACAAGAATTTTAAGAAGCTGTAGAGGATAGGTGTGCGGCTGTGCTACCCTTCTGACCGGTATCAGATTTGAACTCCTCTCTGTGTTTCAGGTTGAGCCAAAGAGCCTGTTATTGTAGCACAGACTCTGCTGGGTTCTCGGTACCAGTGCTGACTGATGAGTTTGCAGGTGCTCGGTTGTAGGCTTAAATCTTGCAGCTGCAGTTGTCCAAGCTTGAAGCGCTTTGCAGAGCTCTAGCAGAATGCAGCCAGTGTGCTTTCTGAGGGGTGAGCTCCAGACTTGGGAACAGATTCTGGTGGTACTTTGCTAAAACTGTACACGTGTCACTGCTAGATAACCTTCTGTGTCAGGGGACACTTTTGCCTTGGTTACAGCATGCTCCTGGGAGCTTGTTCCCTTGATTAACCAGCCCTGTTTGTTCCCAGATATTAACAGGACTGTATATTAAAATCCATGCTGTTCAAACAAACCCGACTTGCCAGGCAATAAAGCTCAGGCTCTTATTTCACTGCTATTCAGGTGTTTTGTCACCTGATTTTTTCAGTAAAGACTTTATATAATTTTCTTTTTCCGTTGGTATCAAGAAAATCTGAATTCAGTAGCCCATGTACTTAGGGTTAGTGTGTCTATGCTTTCAGATGAATCAACAGAAAACCAAATCTTGGATAAAGTACGTTGAGGCTGTCTGCTGACAACCCAGGCGAATAGAACCCTTGGCTGCAGGAAGCATTACCCCCTGCTCCAATTCTTCAAAAGTGCAAGAGGCTCTTAAAACATTTGAATATCTTTTGAGTCTAAGCTAAATATTTTTTTGGTATAAAAACAACCCCTATTTTTCACTTGGCTAGGAAAATCCTGTTTCTGTTGCAATTGTATTTTTGTACCCTCAGGGACTCTCAAACTGAGGATTTAACACAAAATATTTAAATCAGCACTGAAGTATTTGTATAAAAGACAGGTTTTGGAAGTGTTGAGCAATAAAGGGGCCTTGCTGTCTGCTGTGGGACTATTCATATGTATGGCACTATTCATATTAAAACATGTGCCTAAATGCTTTGTCAAGGTAGAGCCTAAATCTGAATACTTCTTTTGATAAACAGATAAGTCCTTCTAACTGGGATTCAAATGATCAAGGAACAAAAGATGTCTGAGGCCAATTCCCAGGTCATTTCCTGCAAAAAGCTGCATGCCCTTGTTTTGCCATGCATTTTAGAAGAGGCTGAGTCCTCTGATCCTGATGCGTCACAGTCTCTGGGAGCTTAAAGCTAAAAAAGAATGTCTTGCTTGGTTGTATCCTGTGTAAGAGGGGGCAGAGTATTTTGACACGTGATTACTGAGCCCAGTAATTTGAATTCATATCTTGAGTTTTCTTTGTGGTAACTCAAATCCTAATGTCTTTTAGGTAGTCTGCAGGCCACTCGGGCTTTGATGGTGGCTGCAATACTCCTGGGCCTTGTCGCTGTATTTGTTTCTGTGACTGGCATGAAATGCATGAAGTGCATGGAAGATGACCAGGTGAAGAAAATGCGGATGGCTGTCTTCGGTGGGGTCATCTTCATCATTGCAGGTTGGTAACATACAGATGTGTTTAGTGTTAAATGTGCCATTTCCTAAACGGCATTTATCCCGCATAGGGTGCCAGAGGACAGGGGAGGGCTTGCTGTCATTGCTGTAAGAGCATTTTGGGCTGGGAATTCCCTAGCAGACTTTGGCACAGTAGCTGCTGACTATCCGAGGCATCATATGGGTCTCTTGGCACTAGCGTTATGTTTTCTATATGGACTGCATGCCTTTCATCTCTATTAGCAGAGCTGAGTTTGACTTGTACATCCTACTTCAGTGAAAGGCTGTCGGCAGTCCTGCTTTTGCTGCAATGTAACTGTGGGTGACCTCAAATCCTTTCTTAATTTTTCTCCCAACCAGCACTAACAGCTCAGAACTTCCCAGGGTAGCAGCAGCTCGGCATTGTTCCGGATGCTGCTTCTGTTACACTTATTTTTGCAGTGATTTTATTGATTGTTTCTTCCATTGTGTTCCCTTCGTGTGCAGGTTTGGCAGCGCTGGTGGCCACATCGTGGTTTGGCAACAGAGTGGCTCGGGCCTTTTATGACCCTTTCACCCCCGTCAATGCCAGGTACTCACCCATTTGATATAACACTATAGTATAGCATGACAAATGCTCACAGGGCTTAGTTTTGAGTAGCAGTGGCTCAAAACAAAGAAGGGAATTTCCTGAGCTAGCTGGGTTGGCTTCAAACTGTGCAGAAAGAGCATTAGGACCAGATCTCATCATCCACGTGGCTCCATAAGTCTTGGCTTTGTTTTAAGGCAGCATCACTGCCAGAGCCCTAACTGCTGTGACTTCTGCAGTTTTCCTCCACTAGATGCTTAAGGCCTGGTCTGCACAGAGCTTGGTTCTGCTGCAGCTGTGCAGGGTGGGCTAACAGAGTGAACTAACCCAGTGTACAAAGCTCTGGGTTTTGAGGGTCACCTGGGTCTCAGGCTGCTCCAAACTGCTGCCTTGCAGGAAGCCACTTCCATCCCTAATATCCCAATTTCAGCTCCCTTCTGCTTTGCGTGAACACGCTAACACTGTCATCCAGAGGCACTACCTGTAGTATTCACTTTCTTCCTTCTTTCTCCCCCAGATATGAGTTTGGATCAGCTCTATTCATAGGCTGGGCAGCTGCTTCTCTGGCCATGCTGGGGGGAGCCTTCCTCTGCTGCTCCTGTCCACGGAGAGAAACTTCGTATCCACCCACCCGAGGCTATCCAAAAAATGCCCCCTCCACAGGGAAGGATTATGTATAATGAAACAAAGAAGAGGAGCCACCAGCACTGGTAGTGAAAGCATTTTGGAGAGGACACTACAATGCCACTGTCCTGAGCAGAGTTCAGACTCTAGGTTCTGCCTTCCTCTTCTCCCAAAAATGTGTATATTTTTGTAATCCTCTTTGCTACTGGACATCTCCTTTCTCTCCCAGCCCGTGGAGGAAGGCTAGCCTGGGTTCATAGGTATTGCCACTGGAAAGATGAAACCTCCAAGCTTGGGTTAAGTTTAGTATTTGGGAGTAAAAGGGAAAAGATACTGTTTTTTAGATGGATGTTGGTGCTTTTTTTTAGTTTTTTAAAAAAAATAGATGGTAACAATTCAGTCCCATATCCCATTAAGTTAGAGCCCAGTGTGGTGTGTGTAGAAATTAAAGGAACATATATTATATACAAAGTGATGAAACCAATATCTTAAGGGGAAACATAATTTTAGGGAAAAGATTTTACATGTAGGAATGTTTGAGGAGATCTAAAATGCTCTTGTACTGTCTTATTGGCATCTTCAGCACCCTCCTTTCTGTGCAGATTGGCATGGCAAATGGTCAGACACAATTAAATTGCTGTGACTTAAATTGAAATCCGTAACTGTCCATGCATGTGCTGTTGGCCAAGAGAAGATGCAGTGTAAGGTGGCTCGGCTTAACTGTGTGTCATCACTCTTTTGACAAGATCTTGTAAGTTGATTGTGTCTGAGCAAAAGGCTGCAAAAATCGTGACTACAGAGATTAGCAGACTCCCAAAGCAGCTGCGGGTTTCCCTGGTGCTGGGGAAGAGCTAAAGAAAAACGACTGCCTTCTGTTTTCACTGGGTGTCTCTGGTGGGGCTCTTGCTGCTGTTCCTTAGACACCAAGTGCTGCCAGTACTTGTTTCTCTGTGTTCCCACCCTAGTACCTAACTGAGCTTGAAGCTTTATCCCCTTGTGTGCGTTACAGGCCACCTTTTAACAAACACTCTCCTTAAGTCTTTCTCATTTGGCCTTAGCTACTGATCTGGGTTTGCCTTATGCAGCTAAATGTGTTAAACCAAACTGAATGCACTGCTGCTCCCTGATGTTTCCCCAAGGATACCTCACATTCTGCCATTTGATCCTGTCTCTTTTTTCTTGTAAACACTTTCAGTGATGATATGAAGGCAAATTCCAAGGAAACTGACCCAAAGGTTATGGCATTTTCTTTTAATACAAACTCACCAAAGAGGAAGAAACTAGCATTTTAAAGATAAAGCCATCTTTGCATATTAAGTCATACCTTTTTTTAAAAAATGCAGCTTATGAAAGGTTCCCACCCCTTCCTCTGAAACACCCAGTCAGCCACTTAGTGTTTGACTAACACTGGCTGAGGTTGACAGGAGTGAAGTCTTGTAATTCCTAGAAGGATGGTACCAGTTCTCCAAAGCTCAACCTTGCTTTTTCTACAGAAGGAAACTGGTTGCTTCTGACCTGGCTTTATAATTGTGTATGTGTTCAGAGGCATCAGATTTCTTGATTTCCTTCTGTAGACGGGGAGAGCCTCTGGGGCTGAGCTATATACAACCATGGCATTGGTGGTTTGTATAAGCCTTGCACCTCTGTTTGACCTGACTCTGCAACAGAAAGTTACTAAAAGAAACCAACCAGAGCATTTGCTTCAGGCTTGAGTTGATGTTGGCCTGTACTTGGAGCTGGGTCATGTGGCTTCCACTTCTCCATGGGGAATTGCCTGTGCACAGCAGCTGCCTCATGAGACCTCGTCTTAGGAGGTGGCGGCTCAGGTCACATTAAAGAGCTGCTGAAGTCTGTGCTTTTGTATTTGCATTAACCCTGAGCCAGGGAGCAGACGCTTGTATTGGGAACTTGTATAAAGTGTTTAAACAATTTCAATAAATGGACTTTTTTAAGGAAAATCAGACTGCATTACTTCATTTCTTGTTTTTGAGCAGAACTTAGACAGTGTGCATGGAGGAGAAGAGGGGGCTTGGGCTTTTGGGAGCCTGCCTGCTAGCATGGAGCTTGTTTAGCTGTGTGTATCTGTAGCAGACATAGGTGGGGACAGATCTTCTGCGGTGAGTCAGGCGGTTGTGGCCTCTGGCAGAAACTCACCCAGTAATCTGCTACGATTGCAGCCCAGGAACCAGAAGGTCTGCTCCTCGCAAGGCAGGCTGCACCCTGGGTGGAGCAGGAAGGGGCAGGGGGAGGGCGGATGGCTCCCTTGCAGGGGAGTGGGAGCTGCAGGAATGGGGAAGGGATGGGGTGTGGAGCCAGGGTGCTCCCGGGAGAGATGCTCTGTGTTTCAGCTGTGCTTTGCTCTCTGTAGCTTTATCTGGGGCAGGGTATGTGCAGGCTGTGACTATCTGCATGAGATGCTCTGCCTCCAGAGCAGGAAGAGACCTGCTGATCTGTATGTGTCTCTTAAAAACTCTTATGTATAGTTCCTTGATGTTCCTGGGTTAACAGGATCATGAAGAGATGGGCCCTGGGAGGATCCATCTCACTCTAAAGCCTCTGTGGGAGGTTATTGTGCTTCTCCTGGCTGTAACAATGAACACAACTGGTCAGGTGTACTTTTTTTGCAGGCCAGGTAGAGAATGGTTCCAGCTGGGGATGGTATCTTTGAACCTGTACTGATGCCTCCCCAGGGTAGCAAGGCTCTATCCCCCATGTCCCTGCCTGGCCTAGAAAACTTTTTCCATTCATCAGGGCTCTTGTGTTCATCCCTTTCATATTTTCAAGTACCTCTGATGAGAGGCAAACTTTTATTTATAATATTAAGGTCAGTCAAGGAGCTGCCTCCTCTATTCCCTCTCTCTCCAAGGGCTGTTTGCTTTTGTAATTACAAACAAAAGGAATAGAGCTAATTAGGCCTTGTAAAGCTGGCAGAGCAAAACAGCCAGGCATGTGGCTGGCTGAGTGAGCTTGCAGTGCCTGGAGCAGACTGGTTGCCTGGCATAGTTTGGGGTCTATGGTCATTCTTATTCCAACCTGTCAATTAGTCAAGGATTTCCATTGAGATTAATTTTTTCCCATGTTTTTGTGCTCACTCCCTCTCCAAGGACTTTTGCAAGTTCCACGCTGAAGTTTCCTGAGCAGAAGTAAGGTCCTGGGCAGAAAAACAGGGAAGGATAGCAATCCCACCTGTAAAACAGTCAGTAGCACTTCTTGGCTGCTGGCAAAAATAGGCCACTGTAGGAGACACAGATCTGTGTGTGAGACCGGCACAGGAGAAACAGCCAGAGGCTACCTTGTTTGTTCCCTGTACGCTTAGTTTGACAAAATTCACAGCCAAACTTTGATTTGGATAGGGCTTGTGGATTGCCAGCAGGCTGGCTGGAAAGCCAAGGGTGAAGTTTGGGGATAAACAATCTCATTGTTTACAATCCTAATTCCAGTGCAGTGGTGACAAGGGGCAGCATCCTCCTCTCTTACTATCCAGGGATGCGGACAGAAACTTGGAGGGCTGATATCCCAAGAAATGACCCTGGCCCAGTTAAGACAACTCTCCTTTCACCCTGCTTGGGAGGGAGCTTTCCAATGCTTTTTTTCCTGCCTTTCATGTACAGTCATGCAATTCCTCTTGGCCATGTTTTCCACATCTCTTTGGCCATCTCTGCTGTAGGTTTCATAGGAAAGGAGTAACATGGGTTGAAAGTTGGGGGAGAGGTTCCCACTGGATTTCAATCCTTGCATGTGACTGACATTTCTGCTGCTAAAGCCATCTTGCAATGCAATGATAGCATTTGTCTGTACAGACAATGGGAACTTTGACTGCTTCTTGGCATCTTCTTCTACACCATATTTATTATTCACATGGTGCCAGAGCTGTGTATACTATGCAGGGAACTTCACTGTCAGTGGGAATTATGTGCTCATTTATATTGCTTAGATATTTCAAAGAAGTAAGAGAGCTCAAGATGTTTTTGGAATAGCATCAGCCTGTTGGATTTCTTGGCTTCTCCAACTCATAATTTTTCAGAAACCCTCTGTGCTAATGCCTTTATCAGATTCAGCTTCTGATTTACACTTGAGCTTCTTATAATAAATCTGCCTTTGTTTTCTGTACTGCTCTGAGCATATATATATAGTGTATTAAAGCACTGAAAACTCTGACAATGGAGATCCCAGAAATAACCAATAGAGCTGGTGACAGCCAGTGATAAGAAATGTTTATGAAACATTCATACAAGTTCAGAATCTTTTTAATATAAGGCAGAAGCAGAAATAGTGGCATTACTGAGGGAAAGAAGTTAATGCAGCACTTCTGCTTTAAAAGCAAACCCCAGAAATGCCAGTAGCTTCCTGAAGATGCTCAAATGTAGCAGATTTACAAATCTAGAGGAGTAACCAGATTGAAAGAGCTCGAGCCTTTGTCCTGAGCATGAAGACATATGGAATAACTCCAGGGCAGCTAGTGAATTGACAGTGATGTAAAATTGTCTCAGTGTTTTCACAAAGGACATCTAAAAGATGCAACAGTAGCAGCATCTTCTTCCAGGGTCTTACACCTGTGTCTACCTGAAGAGGCATTCCACAGAGTTAGCTCTTTGCACAGTGGCAGGGCTGCAGTCAAGTCTTGCAATGTAAGACCTCTCACGTGGCCAAACCGTCCTGCCAGCAAGGAGCACCCAAGCGCACGTGTATGCCATCAGGATTTCTCCCCTGCAACATCGTTTGCCCACCACCTTAGCACCCACCGACTGGCAGAGGAGACGGCTTGTGTCACACAGAGCAGAGATATGATTGCTCATCACAGACCTGGTCCATCCAGGTGCACACATTTTTCAGAGGGTGCTGCAGTTTTACCCCACCAACCACAGACTCACAACAGCCACGTGTTTCAGCTGAGGCTTTGCATGGGCAACTGGGCAACTGACCTGGACTTTCCAAACTGGCCCTTTAATTGCAACACAAACAGCGTTGCAAGGATTTCCTTATTATCCCCATTTATTAGACTCTTCATTCCTCCGATCCCACTGGCTCCTTAATTTGCCTGGTTGCTATTTCCCTTCTTCTAGAAGCCCAGCCTGTGACAAGGAGCTTGCTTTTCTATGGCACGTTGCTTTTGACCCTGTCTGCAGTTTCCGCAGAAGTCCTGCACGCTATGGCATCTGCCTCACTGAGCAGAAAGGGAAAAACACTCCTTTGTTGGGCCTCATGTGCTCTATTGGAAAACATCCCAACTCCTACAGCTTTTCCAGAAAAGCCCTGCCTGGATTCCTAGCATACTGCGTCAGGGACTTGGTGTTTCTAGGGTCTACATTTCCTACAGAGACCTGCCAGAGACACCAGGAGCCCCTGGCTGTGGGAACCTGTGGGTGCTTCTGCTTTGCTGCCACAGGCCCTGCAAGCAGCTGCCAGCCGACGGGTCCTGCTTGGGCTGGGAACCGAGCACTTGGCAACCCATCTGGGCAACCCATCTGCCAGGTTTGCCTCCAAGGCACATAAACTGCCCTCCGTCAGTTCATCGGCCAGTCCAGGAGCAGGTTTCATGTCAGGAACCTGAATTTTGATGTTAAGTTTCCCATATTTAGGTATTTTTGTGTGTTTGGGTTTTGCCTTGCTCTGAAACCGAGCTCTGCTCCCCTCTTGCCCTTCTTGTCTACTGTTGTCCAGGTCTTCCTCCTTGAGGAAGGACTATTCCAAAGTTCTTGCATCACCAGGTCCATCTGACCACACAAGGCTGTTCCTGACTGGCACAGCCGGGCTGGGTTAGATGAGCTGGTGGCACATTCTGACTGGGACATTGCACAAGTCCCATTCTTACCATGATATTTTTGTACTTCACCTACCACATCACAAAATACCATACCTGTGAAAGGTACATCACTGGCTCTTGTCCAGGAAGGTGAAGGATGTGACAGGAATAAGAAAAGAAGTGCATTTTCACATCAGGGCTGAAAACAAACCATCTCATCACAGTTAAGGACCTCCATCTGCATTCCCAGCAAGGATCCCCAGGACCAAAGGGCACAAAAGCAGTCTTTGCCAGTGCCCTATAGTTTACAGGTGGCTTTGAGAAAGACTCTAGCCTGCAGGAGACAGGGAGGGAAGAACACCACGGACTAGCTAGTGCCAAGCTTTCCTACTTCCCTGGCTCCTAAGAAAGACCCAGCTATATGAGAGCTGCTCAGTTCTAGTACTAGTGCTCTCTCCTGCTACGGATTCACCTCCTGCTGCAAGCAAGGGCTTTGATTTTTAATCTGGGAACCACACAGCAACGTTCAGCAGGTGGGAGGGGTGGGATGCTGGTACTCCCAGCCCTGCACTCCTGGCTGCCTTCAGAGCCAGCTCCCCCAGCAGGAGAGCAGCAGGGGAGCCGTGAAAACAAACTCAGCCAAGGGAAAAAAAGCAAGAAATAGCATTCTTATTACAAGGTAAACAGCATGAACTCCATCTTGGGGGAGTAGAAACGCCATGGCAGCAATAGGCTTTTCTGCCCACAAGCCGTGGAAGGGCGGTGGAACGCGCTCCACCCTCCCCTTGTGTAACGCTCCCCACACAGCAGCTGTAAATAATCATTTACCTCTGTATGCTCCTCTTTTGCTGCTTTTTTAAGGGCCTTTCTTCTCAAATGCAGCTCCTGGAGGGGTGGCTGCACTGAGGCGTGCATGGCATAGCCTCGGTGCCGGAGCTGGCAGAGCTCTGCCAAACATGGCCGGAGCCGGTGGCCCCGGTTTACTCCTGTGAACAAAGCTGCCAGCTGCGGTAAGGGGGATGGGAGAGTGTGGGATGCATTTGTTGTTTTTTCCAGTGAAAAGAGCTCAACGGTTCATTTTAATTATTGTTTTTCCCAGACCTGCAATTGCATTTCTCCACACTTTGCAGTTCTCTAGAAAAGGTCTGGTAAAAACACATTGGCCGAAACACATCTGTCAGCGAGCCAGGTCTGCTTGTTTACCTGACTCCAGGATTTCAAAGCAGGTGCTCTGGGGAGCTGTTTAAACCTTTCCTGATTTCAGGTCCTCAGAAACTGGGGACAGAAAGGGGAAGCCAGTCCCTTCTATATCTTTTTTTTTTTTTTAATGGGTAAGAATGCCCTACCACTGACCTGGACCTATGGTTTTTCTCTTTTGTGGAGGTTTACTGGTCAGTGGCATAGTGTAACATGACAAAAGCATCCTTTGGGGAGTATGCATGTGACCACACTCATGGCCAAGCACGCAGCCCAGTGCAAGGAGCAGGGGAGACCGTGGAGTAACGAAACCCTCTGCTGCTGCCTTCCTTAAGGGAGGGATGTGGCCTTGGCCCAGCAAGCAGAGTCCGCACAAGAGGGAGTCTAATTTACAGTGCCCTGTAATTTGCTGATGCCGTAATGTGTTTAGCTTGGGGAAAAGGCTCTGTTGATGTTAATGTGTTCGCTCACACTGGAGCTGCGGTATGTTCCATCGACATGAAAAACAACACCGCGCTGGGCTGTGGCTGGACCATCCTTGTGAAAATAACGGGGCAGTAGCTCAGCTGGGGCTGAGCTGTTAGGGCTTCCATGAAGGGGGAGCAGCCCCCTGAACCTTCCAGACCCAGGGAGGATGTGACAGCCTGGCATCTGCTGCAGTAATGCTTGCTCTTCGTTAGGAACTACAGCCCAGGTTAATTAGACTCAAAGTGTCAGCACTGGATCAAGCAATATTTCCCTAAAGCTTTGGAATTGGCCCCAAATCACTGATGACAGTGTCAAAAAACACAGCTCCATCCCCCATCTACAACCTTTCCCCTAACTGCTGCTTTTTGAGTCTAGACAACGATGGTGAGGATGTTGTTGTTAGTACCAACAATGACAGCAGAAATAACATGAATGATCTCAAGGCACAGACTGGGGTGCCAGGGTGATACACCCTGCACGGACACTGGACAGACAGACTTGTACTGAGAGTAAGTACTTACTGCTCTGTGATCTAGCCCTGCTTTGGGATACAACAGTGTCATGGCTCAAACATGCCTCCCTGTTTGCCTAGAAGACTTGTTACTAATAGTTGCTTGCACCTATGCAGCGCTTGAGCTCATGGGACTGTTCCAGGGTGTCTGCTTCATGTTTCAGGGTAAGTCTGCAGGACTAAGCCCTGCAGATAGAGACAATACTTGTTTGAACCTCGGGCTAACTTCAGAGCAAGTATTTATCTCCATGGGACCTACATGGCTCTATACAGTTTTATCTGCACACCTAAATTCTTCATCATCCTCAGAGCAGCCTGGTAGGTTAGGACAGTGTGTTCACTCTGCTTACAGATGGGCAGCAGGCAAACTATAGCCCTGAACCTTAAATCCCTGAAATCAAGGGATATGCCTACAGATCCATGAGGCTTTGTACTTGAGTCTCCTGTCATCTGTGCGGGTGCTCTAACCTTCCTTCGCCTCCTCCACAAATCCACCATGCACTCGGAGAGCTCTGTGTGGGTTGGTTTGGGACTGACCAGCTGTGATGAGTTATTTGGCTCTGGGTGCAGGCACAGGATAAAGATCGACCATTTTGTCCTCAAGCTGCCCTAGAAAGGGAGAGGTCTCCCTTGCTTCATCCTTGCTGGCCATGTGCTCTTGCCTCCTCCTTTTTGCCATCTCTGGAGCACGCTGAGCTGAGCAAATAGTTCTCTGCCAGGTTTGTCATGTGGGTGGTGAGATCAGCAGAAGGCTGATCTGGGAGCAGGGCTGAGACCCTTCAGCTCAGAGGTGGAGGAGAAAAGTGGAGCAGTGGGGTAGGACCATGCTTTTGGCACCAGCGAGCCCTGGGTCGTGGCAAGCCAGCAAAGCTCCCAGGCTTTCTGCAGAATTTCTCAGAAACTAGAACATGAACTAAGTAAGACTCTGTCTGGTGTTTTATGCTGCAGAGAAATGACCAAGCTTTCCTTGCACACACCTAATTCTGCTGAAGGCATAGATTAGTCCTGACGCAGGGCAGCTCTTATCACCACAAGACCATGCTTTAACAGGAATTTCCTCACAATTTTTCCCCAGAATCAGACTCAGGCAAGCTTTGAAAAGTGGTGACATCATGACCCAAGTTAGGAGCAGATGAAAATTGCTCTTAGAGAATCACACTTTGCATGAACCTTTTTCCAAAGATGACAGATCAGGTGTTTCAGATGGAGTTAAAAACACTAATTAGAGCAACAGCAGTAGTTCAAAATGTGGCAGGCCTTTTATAGCTTGTTTGTTGCCATAGATCGCAATGTCAATATTGCAAAAGTATATTTTGTTTCCATCATAATCAAGTTGTCTAGCACTGAATAATGGACTAGTGGAGGCTGCCTCTTCTTATCTTGGCATGCACAGAGCTCAGCACTGTGTGTGTCAACACTGAGAACACTTGAAGGATTGCATTGCTTTGTCTGCTTGGACCCAAAAACACAAGGGCTTTGGAGGGGATTCAAGCTGATTTGTAAAGTACCTGCTCTAAGCCAGCTTACCCCCTCCTAATATTGGCAAACTTGCTTATCTATGTCCTGGCTTTCAGAAGTTAGCCCTCCCTTTCCTCCTATTATTCACCTGGATAATGAAATCCGTGCTGTGTGGAAGGGGCAGTGATACACTCTGCACGCAAACTGGCAGAGGTTTCCATCAGTGCGTTGCTAACCCCAATTCTTTCAGTATTATATAAATGATATCTTTCCCCAGCCCCTCTGAGCAGGGGCTTCAGTTTAGCTGTGCCAGATGCTGTACAAACAGCTCAGAGCTTGAAGAAATAATGTATTAAGTGTGGGACAGAACCAAATACGTACACTTAAATCAACTTGCTCCTGCATGACCAAAGCGCAGTAATAGCTCTGGTGAAGCAGGCAGTATTGCGTTCAGTGTCCCTGAGCCTGCACTGGGAATTGCAGCACCTGGACTCCCCTTTGGGACACAACTCAGCTGCTCCTACTGATTTTAAAGAAGGGATACCTATGGAAATGATAGGACAAATAAAGCACACAGAGTCCCAGGACTGACCACAGTCCCACCCCTGTTTTAGTCAGTTAAGCATTTCTTACAGAATAGCTGCAGATGACACGTGAAGTGCAGGGCATGCCCTGCTCCCTCCCTGCCAGAGGGGAGATGTGCACGTAAAGCAGTGCAAGTATTTCCATGAAGAGATTTAGAGAAAGGCTTGTTCGGGGGTCCCCTCTGACGTGGGTGATTTCGATTCACATCTCCTGGGAGCTAAAAGCAGTGATTACAACATCCATGACTTCCCATGGGAGATTCTTGCAGGACATTTGAGTTTTCACTTTTTTGCAGAACTTAAAGAAGTTCAAAAGAAATACTGATAAAAGCTAAACAAACACTTTTCTTTCTCCCCCTGGAATTCATCTGCAAAACAACTCACAATGCAGCTGATTGAGGCCAGAAAGGTTCCTCTCAGAGTCGTGCCTTTTCCTCTTGAGAGCTGTTGAGGTGATTTCCTACGAAAGGCTGTTTCTGCCAGTGTCTGTAGGGGTGTTTTTCTTCTCAGAATAGGTGACCACACACATTTGTGGAGACCACCGGTGCACTTGCTGATGGACGTGCCATAACACCCAGCCTGGGATGGGACAAGGTGTCCCTGTCCGGGGATGGCACACTGATCTGCTCCTAACACTGCTAACTCAGCACCAGTTCCCGGCATTCCCTTGCTCCTTGGAGCGTCCTCAGCTGTGCAGTCTTTTCCATGTCAGAGATTTCTTTTCTCCTGCTGGATGTTTCTCATGTGGATTTAATTCTGGCAAAAGGCAGTGAATTCAGGCTTGTGCAGGCTGCTGTATGCTCAGACCAGAGGAACGGGGTGGCGGGGGGGGGGGCGTCAGCTTCCCACACATTATCTCTGGATGACCAGGGCAGGTGGGGAAGGGAGGCTCTGGGCTCCATCCAGCACAAAACCTGTGGGATGGCTAAGGATGGTTACTATAATGATGATAATCTACTTCCAGAGAAGACCAGAAGAATGTGGTAGGTGCAATCTGAGACACATTCCCACACCCGCCTCTGTACACTTACACTCATTCAGCTTGAACATCCAATTAAGCTTGATGGTAGCAATTAAAAAAAGCAGCCGTGTCTGTTCTTACTCATCTGTGAAAACCAGTTAGCGAGATTTTGTTACAGATGATCAGTCAAATTTTAAGCTGACTGCTGAAGTTAGACTCTCAGGATAATTCTGCGTTTTGGAAACGCTGCGCGTGTGTGTGTCAGTGTAACAGAGTACAGCCCAATACAGGCAGCCTTCCAGCAGGGTGAAGTTTAACTACTCAGTACAGAGGAGAACGGGTATCTGTTCTAGGAGTAAAAGTGTGTTTGTGCGACTCTGCACACGTGTAGGTGACATACACACACTGGACTACGTTTGCAAGGGTGAATGCCAGAACATTAGAGAAGATCACAGCATCTGCTTGAAAAAGGCTTCTAGTGGTATCATAAGAATAATGAAAGCTTGGGACTGCTGCCATTTGTGGGGCAATTTCTGTTATTTTTATATGGGATTCCCACTGGGAAAAAGGCTAAGTCCATTTGTTTGTTGTAACAACACAGGAAGGGAAGAGGTTTTCCTTTTATCCTGCTATTACAGCTACCTTTGTCATCATATCCCTTTTCTCATCTGGTTGAGGTCTGTATTCAAACTGGCAAAGATCTTGCCCATAGCTACCATGCAGTAAACAGTAACAAGCTACAGCCAGCTTTTATCTAGATTGAATTAAACAAGCAGCAGATCAAGGCTGTAACATGCTTACCTCTCCTTATGCTAGTGCAGGAAAGGGTGTATTGGACCCCATTAGGAAAGGGTTCTGATGATAGAAACTCATGGCTGCAGCTGATCAAATAGAAAGCTCTTGAGTTCTGAGCTAAAATGTCCTAAAATGTGGTTGACGAGCTTCTGACGACACTAGTGGTGAGCCCTTGCTTCATTTGGGCACTAGCATCAGTTCAAATCCAGAAATGATCCCAATCTCTCCAGACTGTTACTATTTGAAAATGTCATCAGATTTTCAGATCTGGAAGTGCCCCGAGGCAATCCTCGGCTACGGACTCTGGACTCTCATCAGCCACCAAAACTTCCACTAAGCCCTTTCTCCTTTTGGATAAACAAACCAACCTTTGCCTCCCTGCTCCTCATATAGCAGAACAGTCACTCCCGAAAACGAAAGCAAGCTAATTTAGTGATCTAAACTGCTCATTTCCCAACATAATATTCAATGCCGTGAGTCATCCAGAAAGACTCTCCCCTTTTCCGTTAAGGTCAGAAGCAGTTTCAGTGGGGAGCAGGCAGGGCACGCTGCCTGGTCACAGTGCCAGGCTGAGCTGGCAGCACGGGTGACCGAGTCCAGGTGGAGGAAGGCTTCCTGCGTCTGCCTCTGCCACAGGTACTTGCTGGCACCGCCCGGGGAAGTGTATTCTTTGCATCGGTAAATTTGATTATCAGCTCAGTTACACTGTGGCAAGGCAAGAATAACTCCACTGGAATCAAATGCCAGAGGAGCATAAATAAAATCCAAAGGCGACCGTAATCTTAAAGGAGGTCAGGTGAACAAGATCAGTAGCATTGCCTGAACCTTCTTTTTTAACAACTCTTTTCGGATGCAAATAACTCAGTTTAATAAAGGTAGGTGCTGCCCCAGGACACAACGTAATTTGGGTGACAAATGAGGGATGGCTGGGAGGCAGGGAGCTTCGGGTAACTTTAGAAACAGTTTCGTCTCTCTCAGGGCTGCAACAACAAGGAGGACTTTTCTTTGTCTTTCTGTCCTCAGACAAACTTCCTTTGTTCTGGTGCAGTTTCTCCTCCCCTGGAATTTGCTGTCCCAACTGCCTCGCTCAGTCATGCTCAGGCTTGCTCCAAAGCCAGCATCTCAGAAGTCTGATGAAACCTTAATGATCCCCGCTCCCCTCATACGCCTGTACCCAGCCACCCAAAGAGAAGCTGTGGAGCCTTTTCCTTGCAGCAACATTGGCCCAGCAGCACCATGCATGGAGCAGGAACGGAGGGATCACACCTGCTGGAGCCGGGCCTTTGGGTACAGATATTGAGTGACTCAGATGTCCAGAGTGGTGGTTGACTCACCAGGAGCACAGGAGTCTTGTCCGAGTCCCGTCGTCCCTGATGAGTGTTTTCATACCCAGGCACACCTTGCCCGGAGTGGAGGACAGGGAGCCACCCAGAAGAGCCACCAGCCCAAGGTTACGGCACTCCCGTGGGAGGGCGTTTGCAGCCTCCAAACTGACGAGAGCAGGAAAGTGAATTAAATCTTCCACTCTCACGTGGACACCCCAACCACCAGCACCTGCACAGGCTGCCTTTGCTCAAGCTGGCCCTATTTTTGGCTTTAAGCAGGGCCGCAGCAGAGGCTGGGGACGTGCCTGTGAGTTCTCCTTTAGGGTGTCCAGCTTGAGCTGCTCCTTTGCAGGAAGTCAGTGCTTAGGAACCTTGGCACAGCCTGGTGAAACCTTGGGATTCTGCTGGGTACATGGACACCCTTGAGCGAGGAACCATGGCCTAGGAGCCCAGCCCATTCCCACCAGCTGAGACCAGTCGATCAGCAGTCTCAGTGGCTGACTCAGCCCAACTCTCCCATTTGACTTTACTGAGGAGCACCTCTTAAATCATGGTGTGACTTCAGACTCGGGTGAATCAGACACTCAACGAAGGAGTCACTCTAGGATTTATGGATTTGAGCACAGGCTTAACTAACTGCTGCCTTAGTCTGGGGTCATTGCCTAAAGGGCAACACCAAAATGCAAAGTCTAAGGCAGAAAGATGCCTGCTGCAAGAACCCTCCTCCACTTCATTGCTCCTCATGGAGCTGCGCAGCCATTTCTTCACGCAGAATCAGAGCAGTCTGAAAATCTCCTGTCTCATTCTTAACCCTTAGCATGTGCCTCTACACATAGAAAGTCCTTTTGCAACAGGTAGGATCAAGCCTAGAGTCAAAAAGCAGCCCTGTGTTCAGCAAGGGAATTCTCACTGCTAGTGTCAGAGCCATGTTGCTCAAAGGGCCAGTGTGAGGCCAAGTTTTCCACATTAGATAGGAGCTGGCATCATTGGAGAGGCCAAAGTTTCACCCGGAGATGTTGTTTCCATCAATGCTGCCTGCACCTGCCTGTGCGATACCCACTTTGAAGTTACAAGGAGTGGGAGCAGGAAGGGACCGGGCTCTGTCTCCAATCGATTCTGTATCTACGCCCTTGCCATAGCTTCTTGCTTTATTCTGGTTTGCATTTGCTCCTGTGCTTTGTGGGAGCAAAACTCAAGTTTCAGGAAGCGTCTCATTAAATTTTCCATATTTTGAAATGGAGTGACTCACTCTTACCTAGCCAGCTGCTGTTTTGTCCTTGCTCTGTGTGCTGAACCGAGCACACAACTCGCCCCTGCCCCACGACTGGCCCCAGGAGTCCAGGGAGCCGCGGGTCCGGTCAGCAGCCAATGCTCATCACCTTCCCCCTCAAAAAATGTCCCTTTGTGGCTTTTAGACACAAACATGAATGTACATGAAAGGGCAGTGGGTGGGGGTTTGTGCTGAATAATAAGCAGCAGCCAAACAAGTTGAGCAGGTCTGTGGAAGCAATTCAAGGCAGGCAAGCCAAAAAGATCAGTAAGGTGAGATGTAATTATAATCCCTCTAAGCTGGGACATGAGAAGCCAAAGGATCCACGACACAAACATCAGCCTTGCAGCCCTGTTACACCAAAGGGAATTAGGCCCCAAGTACCAACATGTTTACAACTTCACGTTTATCCTGGCCGAGCCAGCCCCGTCATGACGTAACTGTGAGCACGCCGTACCTTGGCCAGGCCAAAATCTTTTTGGGTGTAAAAGGAGATGGGGAAGAGGGACACAGGGACATAGGGCAATTTTTTTCTTCCTTTCTTATGTCTTACCCTAAAAATATTTAATTGGAGAGCAATTTATTCAGTATTTTCCCCCTGTTTTCCATTGTGCGTCATGTGCTTTGCTGGTGTATTGATGATGAAGGCACTGCAGAGCAACAGCTCACATCCAGCAAAAGTAAAATGAAGGTTCAGAGCCTGAGTGAATGGTGCCCAAGCCTTTACTACCCTCTAGATAACAAAGAGGCCAAAAGATACCTTGGTTTTCATCAGAAAATAGTCTATGGGAGCATCCTGCTCATTAAGCTATCCCTCACTCATTTCTTTCTTTAGCTGCATGAAGTTTACAGTCTTTGCTGCCCAGTGGCACAACATGAAAGGACGAAGGGGTGGCCGTCGTGAGCCAAGTGCCCAACCAAAAGCTAAAAGAAAACCTTACGCTATAGCCAAAGACAAAGCTTAACCTAAATGAGCATCATCATCAGAGTAAAATAGCAAAAGCGGGAGAGTTTCAAACTGTCCGGTCACTTCAGATAAGATCTGACTTTCTACAGCTAAAAAAGGAAATAAAATCAAAGGAAAATAAAAAGAAAGAAAGAAGCTGGGGAAATGCTGAAAGCTTTCAGGCTTTGTTCTGTCATCACAAGAAGGAAAAAAAGAGGGGCACATTTGCCCCCTTATAAGTTGCATTTAAGAGCTAGACCTTTCTTCATTTTAAGCCAAGGGAATTTTTGCTTTTGAGTTTGAAAAAAGCAGAATCAGGGTCATGATTTTAAAAAAGCTTAAATCCCAGGCATGTTTTAGAAACAAATTCAAAAGCACATGCTCACTGCAATTATCTACGCCTGCGTTGTTTTCGGACATGTGGACTTCAGGAAAACAATAGCCAGCCCTGTTATCAGCACAAAGGAGGATCAGTTTGGAATTACTGTACCTGTAATGTCGGCAGCCCTCAGCTCTGAGGGTTTCCATTCCCACTGTTGTTCAGCTGTGAATTTACTTACAACATTCCTGGAATTAAAAAAAAAAAAAAAAAAAAAAAAAGGGCATTCCTGACTGAAGTGTGGAGCAACTGGGAGAGCTGGCACCCTCTAAACAAGAATTCTTAGCACAGGTCTTGCCTAAAACCGGGGGGATATTCTGCCAGTGGAAACTGATGGCTTTGGAAGCAGGAAAAAAAATCGGGGGGGGGGAGCGGTATCTGAGCATTGGCGTGCTCCAGTTCAAATGCAGGCACTGCACAAGGGTAAAGAGGTGATGGATATGTCCCTGGCTGCAATATTCCCCTGTACAGAAGCCAAGACTGTTTCCATCCATTTAAAACACAGGACCATGATGAACCATTGCAGCCCCAGAAAATGGTTTAATAGAAAGGTTTGGAGATGGTGGCAAATATCCTGATGCTACCCGGTGTGATCACTCAGAGGCACACACGTCTTGGGCAGCTGGGTTGGGCTGGTGAGGAAGTATCTCTTGGAAGCCCTCAGCTTGTTATTTAGGTTAACTACATGTGACTCTTGTATGTATTTGAGTTTAACACTCCCAAGGATAATATTGTTCAATCTCAGAAAGCTGGGTGGGATGCAGCTAGGCATGGGCAGTCAAGCCTTAAGGACTAAGCTGGAAAAAAAAAGAGGTGACGGTGGAAGTTTGGTGAGTTTTAGCAGGTTCTGGCTTCCCGGAGCAGGAGCTCCAGAGGAAGCGGTCCCTCTGTGCTGTTTGCACTGCAAACTATGCCGTGCAGGCAGTGACGTTGCTTCACAAAAGTGGCAGAAACCTCTTAAAAACATCTTTGAGATCCTGGGTCTCTATCCTGAGGGCTGCAAATCCTCAGTGGCCTGGGCCTCTATGGTGTGTCACCGTAGGGTGATGGGTGACCCTGTGGGTGGCTGCTGTGGGGAGCTGAGCCTGTGGCACCTGGCGAGGGGGGGACAGACACCGGTATCTGTGACAGCCATCTCGGCTCCTTTCGTAATCGATGGGGAGAAACCGGGAGGAAGGCATGATTCACCCGACGTGCCTGACACTCCGCCCGAGCGCCGCATGGGTCACAGCCCTTCTGCCTGGAAACTGCCCTGCCAGACTCTGCCGGGACTCCCCTGCCTGCACGGCGTGTCACCCACACCCCGCAGTGCCATGTGCGTCCTCTGCTCACGGCCCCCGAAACCCAGACCTGGGGCAGGGGGCTGCAGCCTCCCTGCTGGCGCCTTGTGCTGTGAGTGCCGGGCCAGGGCAGAAGCCACAAGGCAGGGCAGCACCCTGCCTCCTGCATGGGTGATCCCTTGGCACCTTGAAGTAGGAACGAGGCTGTGTCACTCTTATCCCCATGATCTCAGCTGTGTGTTCTGTTTCTCCATCTGCTAGAGGAGGAGCTGAGATCGGCACCAGCTGTGATTCATGGGGACTGCAGCCTATTTGTGCCATTACTACGGGTAAGCCCCGTGGTGACCATTAGCAATCACTTATATAAAACACCAGGTTTCCAGGGTACTGAGTATGCATGAGCTGCAAGAAACTCCAGGCAGTGTTTGGGAGCTCCTGGACCCTTCTGGCAGAGGCACCCATGGGCTCCCCAGGCTAACCAAAACTGTGATGTTGTGTGGCAGGGAGCCAAGGTAACAGCCCTGCCAGACGGCTTTCCCCTTTGTCAGGAGTGGATACTCCGACATCCTTGGCAGGCTTATCTTGAGAGAGAACCAAGCCAGCAAGAAAGGACTCGTGATGGGGAGGAGGTAGAGGGGGGTGATCCTGGGAGGGAGGAGGTAGGACAGGCTGCAATGAAGGGGGCGTTTGGAGGGGGGGAGTGCTTGGAGGCTTGGCTGGGGAGGAGAGGCTGGTGAAGGTGTAGGGTGAGGTGACAGTGGAATGTGGGGACTCTGAGAGCAGCCTTGCTGGGGTGATGGGATGGAGCTGGGGGAAGAACCCGCGGAGCAAGGCTAACGTAGCAGATTGTTTCCTAGGTTTCTGCAGCAAATGAATAGAGGCAGGAGAGGCTCTGAGGACAGATAGGGAGATTCAGCTAATCTTTATCAAGTTAACCCTTCTCTAAAGACTTGCTGAGCAGGCAGCCCATCTATGGGGCATGCAGGAGCCAGCCCTGATGCCTCATCCTTCCGTGTTTGGTGGAAACGCACCGCTTGCCGCTAACTCAGCACGTGCAGAGACCGAGTGAGTCCAGGCTGATGGCAGTGGGGTGAGAGTGCCTGGTGCCAGGCTCACCCCCCCGGGGCTCCTGGCAGGGACTATGCTGAGCCTTGATGTAGCACGATAACAGGGTCTGGGTGAACTGGTCCTACCGGGAGCCCGGCAAAGCCCAACAGCTGGTTTGTACTGGGCTCTGCTATGCACTGCTTAAAGTCAGCTCCATTCTCAGCCAGAAAAAAACCCTGATAAATAAGTCAGCGAGCTGTGTATTTACCTACCAATGCCGGCCAGCACTGACATGCTTTGCAGAGCCAGGCCCAGCTCCAGGGAGAGGGGGAGCGCCCGGGAATGCCGTGGCAGGGAAGCGGGAGGATTTATAGCTGTTTGCAATGGGGGTCGGGTCGGCCACCTGAGCTGAGGGGGCCTCCCAGGTCCTTTTTACTCCCTTGCCAAGAAAGGCTTTCCTTGTTTGGCCTCCCGGATAGTTGGATCCTGCAGCCTGCTCCCAGGGAGCAGGGTCACTTCAGAGCAGCTCAGCCTGGGAAACGAACCCACGGGTAGGGCTCACATCTCATGGGGAGCAGGATCCTGCCACTGCCGGCGAGGAAACGGGCTTGGGGAGCTGCAGGGAGCTCGGCAGAGAAATGAGCTGGTCTGGGCTTATGTTCTGTATGGCTGAGCATTCCTCTCTCGCCAGCTGACCACATCTTTGTACGCCCCCACCCTTCCTGGCTGCTTTGCACTAAACAGCAAGAAAAAAAAAAAGACATTTTTCAGGTGAAATGAGGCTGATGCCTGACCTGGGAGGGGTGTGTGGGGAGAGGCTGTTTTCTGGGTGCAATGGCTTTGAGAGATTAAGTGTCTTACCAGCCAGCAGAGCACTCCGCAGGGACTGTAGCACCCTGATGTTATCCCCCCTGGACTGACACACATGTAGCTAAAGCTGAACATCCCCCACCTCTGCTCACACCACCATCGTCTCTGCATCCTTGCTGGTTTTTTTTTTTTTTTTTAAATTTTTTTTTCCCCTTTGCCAAGAATGCAGGAACCTGCTGTTCCTGGACGGCTCTGAGATGAGTTTCCGCTTCAAGCGCTCCTGCTTCCAAAGCAGAGCTGAGAGTGCAACTAGCCGAGCTGCTGGAGACCTGCGCTCTGGCAGGGAAGCGCTTGGCAGAGGCTGCCGGAGCACCCCAAAGCACCTGGAGCAGCCGGTCTTGCATAGGGAAAGGACGTGGGGCTGGAAGGGGAGATGTGTGGGGAACCCCTGGGGTGTGGTACGAATGCAGAGGACTAGGGGGGCATTGCCCCCGTCACTGCTCTAGGAGAAACTGTGTGGGAGGAGGGATCATGATAACAATTTTCCATAAAGCTGGAAAACTTTGCAGAGCGTTTCATGGCAATAGGTGGCATTTAGGTTTTTCAGTTGAGAATATTTCTACACTTTGGGAAGGAGTTTTTGCAGGAAAAGAAAGAAATCTGAGGAGGGTCTAGCAGGATCTCCTGTAGCCAGACCCTGGGGACAGGGTCAGTCTTTCTGGGTCAGTGAATATTGAATATTTATGCTAATTGAAAAGCCCGGCAAGGTGAAGGCTGCCTCTACAGCTCTGGGTGGTAGTAGTCCCACTCCCTGTCTTAAACTGCTCAGAACACGAATTTCAGCCTGTTTTGTAAGCAAATGCCCTGACATTCAGATTAGTGGCTGTTGGTTTGGGTACTTCTGCTGTTGGCAGGGCTTTTTTTCCCCCATCTCTGGGCTTTCTCACCCTAGTTAGGAAACCGGTCGCAAAGCATCACCAGATTCCTCCAAACAACTGTTTCCCCGCCTGCTGAGCCCCAACCTTCCCGTGCCAAAGTCTGTGGCCGGGTGAGGGTCAATGGGCTCCCCTCCACCCCTGCCTTGCTGCCTGCCTTACCCACCACCCACCCGGGCTTTGCAGGCAGGAGGGTGCTGCCTGCAGCCCGCTGCTCTGCCAGAGCCGCTCTCACAGCTCCATCTGCAGGTGCTGAGCCCGGGCTGTGCCTGCACAAAGCTCACTCAGCTCCCCGGAGCGTGGATTTCCAAGTGGGCTACCTTGATTATGCTGGGCTTGCTCAGCCCGTGGCCGTCTGGCCCTTTCCGTCGGGTTCCTGCCCTTGGTTGCGACACCGGGGTGCCGCTCCACCCGGCTGTCCCACTGTCTGCCCCGCCACGCCGTGCGTTCTCATGCTTTCGCCCTCCAAACTCTTTGAACCGGTCTAGAAGATCCTTCTTATCCTCCTTTCGATCTTCCCTCGAGACAGGATTTCACCAGGACACTGAGGAGAAATTCATCGTCTAGCTATGAAAGGGTGTGTGGTGGTAACTTTAGCTCCCGTCCCTGCTGGGACATGAGCTCCCGGTGTGATGTGAACCATTTGCCGACGTCCGTGTTTTTAAACTCTCCAGCAGTTGTTCTGCTCACTGCTGGGTTTCTCTAGAGAACAGGACCGCAAAGCCATGGACAGCAAGTCCTGGGAAGGTGGTCTAAGGAGCATGCAGAGTGTCCTGTCCCCATCTGCCCACATTGCCCCCTGGCACATGCAGCTGTCCCTGGAGAAGGCAGGAAGGTGTATTTGGCATCAGTGCAAAATCCAGCAACAGTTAAGCCAGAGTCTGTAACGGTGTTTTATCATCCCTGTGTCCCTTTTCACTCAGTGCTCCTCAGGACATGCACAGGACAGTGGCAGCCTGCTCCCAGCTTCGTGCAGGGCTGTGGCCGGTCCCTCTGCACACTGGCAGTCTCTCCCCTGGAGAGCCCACACCATCCACAGACCAGAGCAGCTCTCACTGCTCCTTTGGTGGCTGCAACAGTTGTGATGGTGGCTTTTGTATACTTTTGAAACCACAGCCATAGAGTTACTCCATTGACCCAGATGGTGGATGCTAGGATTAGTACTCTGCAAGGAGAGGATATGAGGATTGGAAAGACCTTAAACACCTTCATCTGCAACTAAAACTGATACCCCAGGAGCAGCCGTGACTGAGGAGGGGCCTTCTGATCTTGCATTGTTAATAACAGCAATGCAAAGCTCATTAACAGCAATCCTACAAAACCTAGTGTGGGGCTTACATATGCAATTCATGTCCTGTTTGCTGTGCTTTGTGAAAGGGACCTGCTCTGAGATGTCTGTGGGCAGAGCTCAGCAAACTCTCCACAGGTGGGAACACTGAGATACTGGAGCAGACTCTCAAAAAACTGCCCAGGAAGAAAGAAGCTCCTCAGCCCATGGCTGACTCACCGTCACATCATATTTCATGGTGGCTGCTGCTGTTGTACAAGATTACAAGATAAACAGGAACACTGGCCTACAAGGATTTTAACTTGACAGTTTTCCTTGGTACATGAAAACAAAGCTGACAAAATGAGCCAGAGGTGCTCACTCCATTGGGCTTCCAGCTCTGTTTGAAGAAAAGCATTCAGGCTGGGCTGGTCCTGGGATTTGTGTTGATCCCATTAACTTAAGAAAACATGAGCATGGGCCCTCCTGTCAGCCAGATAAGCACTTTGCACCCTGTCTCTTGTGCCTATGTGCACAGCCCTTGCTCACTGGAGAAGACAGCAGCAGGGACAGTTAGACTGACCACCAGCCCAGAGTCTGGGAACTGCTAGCTCTGAAGTTTAGGCTTGGAGAAATCCCACCACCTGTGATATATAAAATGGGGGTTAATGATGCTTCAGTAAAAGTTGCTTAGAGCTGTTATGGGGATTAACTAGTTAATCCCTGCAAAGTGCTGTGGGTATCTGAAATGCAATGTTAATATTATTGCGTTCCATGCAGGCAAACAACATTCACTTAATTTGAGAACTTAAAGCAGACTACTCTCATTAAGACTCCCAGGAGAGTTTTTGCAACCTTTTGTGTATATGACCTTGTCAGGGCTGATGTGACCAGTCTGTGTGAAATAAACTGCAGTGATCCTCTTCACTTTTTTTAGCAGTCAAGCATGGTTCTTTCATCAGCTCATTTGTCTGATGCAGAGACCGACGTGTGGGATTTCAGGCCCCTGGACCAAGCCTGGTGCCTTTTTTGGCACAGCTGGCCTGCTGTTGGCCTGGCTTCACCTGCAGGTTTGCAAGTTCTCCATACTGAGTATGGCTGACAAGAAGCACGTAAGTAGCATCAATCCACTTACACTTTCACACGTGGTAAATCCAAGCAGTACAGTCTGGAGCAGAGCGCGCCTTGCTCGCCTCAAAACTAGAAGAGGGCAAATTAGAAAGATACCCCGCGGCTGTTGCGCACAGCTGAGAAAGCCAGCAGAGCGAAGAGGCTGGCTGTCTCTGAGAAACCCCAGGGGTGTGGACCTGCTTACCAGCCTCGGGCCAGCTTTGCGCAGCAGGTAGGGCGGCTTTTTTTTGGCATTGCCAAGGAGCCAGGAGGGTGCCTGGGGAGAAGCAGCTCGGGGGGGGCTGCAGAGACCCCCGCCAGCCCGGCTGCAGCGGAGGGGCGGCGAGGAGCGGCGCGGCCGCTAGGTGGCGCTATAATACCGGCACCGCTCCGCGACGCCGCCGCGGCCCCGAGGCCGGATCGCTGCGAGCGGAGCGGGAGCGGGAGCCATCGCCCGGGTTACCGGGCTCTCAGCCCGAAATCCTGCCACTCAGAGCCCTGCGCCCTCAGCTCCAAAAAGCCCAGAGTCCCACAAGTCCACCGTAGGCCAAACAACCCTGAGGGCGCGGCTTACAGCCGGGCTTTGTTCTGCCGGGTCCCCGGCGTTCGTTACCCAGGCTTTAGCGGAGCGACGGTGCGGAGGAAGGAGGGAGGAATTCGCCTACGAGCCAGCTGGTTCTGACCTTCCTACCATTCCCCTTTCTTCCCCGCTTCAATGCAGGGGTGGCTGCTCACCCGCCTTGCAGGGAATGAAAGGCCGGCATCCGTGAGTCCGAAGGGACTCATTGTACCCTGCTAATCCCCTTGAGCTGACACTTGTCAATAAAAGGCGTGACTTTGTTCTCAGAGCGTGTTTTCTGCCTCCCCGGTACAGCCAGGCAGCTTTGTCCCCAGAATGCTGACTGGCCTTTTCGAGAGGCTGCCAGCTAGAACTTCAGATTTCAAAACAGGGCAGCTCAACCCCTCTCTGCCTCGCCTGTGCTAGCGCTCCTCTTTTCCCTTGGGTTTTGTTTGCCTTATACCACATCTAGCTCTGTTACACAAGAATGACGCAAACTTAATCCTTATCCCGCCACCAAATTAATTTTCCTTTTTATATTTCCCTATTACAGCGAGACACTTCCCAGGCGGCAAGGAGTCGTCTTACTCCTCCAAGAAGGGATGAATTCAGTGCCGAGGCACTGCTGCGTTTCTGTGGGAGCGGATGAGATACCCAAGAGCAGGGGGATGCCAGGAGCAGCAGCGTGTCTCCTGGACACGTTGTCACTACTCTGGCAGGATGGAGCAGTGCTGGATGGGACAAGTGCATGGGAAGGGAAAGGGAGGGACTTCCTACCATGGGCTGGTATTTTTTGATCTTTTATTTTAGAGCCTTAAATTCTCCCAGGATGGGAACTTGGGCAAGCACCCCCACACCTAGGACTGGGGACGTCTGCCTTGTGGTCACCTCCTGCCCTAGGTTTTCTGTGTCCCCTCAGGTTTGCCTGCACCCAGCACAACCCTCACACTTTTCCTCTTGGCCATCCTTATCCCTCCTCTGCTCTGGCATCAGTTTTCAGCAACCTTCCCTTGCACTCCAGCCCCAGAGGAAGAGCTGGGAGGAGGGCAGCAGGGTGGGCAGACAAGGAGCTGGGGCAGGAGTTAGGGAAGAGAAAGATCAAGGAGACCATAACGTCTCTCCAGTGGTTCATTCTCCTGCCATGCTCCCACAATCACTGCATCCCAAATTTCTTCTGCAAAACAGACCCCTTGCTTGCTTGCTACCCTCCATGTCCTCCAGCAACTCCCCAAATACTCCCTATACACTCCTATACCCTCTCTATAACCCTCCTATACTCTCCTTCTTGCCCTACCTCCCGTTCCAAGGAGAGAAGGGAAGACACTTTCACTGCTCCAGTTTACAGGGTGCTGTATCCTCCTTCTCTGCCCTGCACCCGTCATAGCCAAGCAGCCGAGGACAAGGTGGATGGGAAGAATTCAAACTTCCTGGGCAGCTATAGAAATTGTAACATTGAATAATATCCTCCCATGCACCCCAAGCCAAGGGCTGCTCCTTGCACATGCAGCACGCTGAAGAACCTGGCCTTAGTTTTCAGCACACTTGAGGCCAAATCCTTATTTATTTACGGCAGTTTTCCAATCAACTGGAGTAGATCAGGACTTAGACCAAGACACACAATCTTGGTAACGTTTCACATAGCTGTACTTATTCTTGCAACATGATGGTCTTGTTAGTAGTTGGAAGGCTTCAGAATGTGCAGAACAGATGCAGGTAATTTGGGGTTTCCAGTCCTGGGAATACTTTGTGCCCATTGAAGTCAGTGGGAAAGCTACCACTACTTCCAGTGGGTGCTGGAATGCCTCTGAGCTATTTGGCAGAATAAATGTGACTGTCTTAATGAGTAAAGGAGGATTTAGGTTTTCCACCGGATAAAATAATCAGCAGCAGTGAGCTCTGAAAATGGTTGTGTTATCACCGAGGTTTCTTTCATGCAAAAAAAAAAAAAAAAAAAAAGTCCTGAATGCAGGAAAAAGAGAAAAAGAGGAAATTTTTTTCTTAAAAGCTCTCGGCATTCAGAGCATCGTGAGTCATCTTAGAGCACTGACCAGTTTGGAGATCAGGGTGTTTCTTAACCCCAGTTTGTTACGGGAACATGGATCCTGGGTCAGACAAGCTGGTATTTCTGTTCTGAGCAAAGAGCTTATCTGGCAAATGAGCCAAACTACCCAAAAGGCCCGTGTTTATCTCACTCCTATGGTGCAACAAGGTCCAAGTCGCACTCTGCAGACTTACACAGCTGTGTATGCTGCAGAGCTTGTTTCAGGAGGACTTTCGAGATGCAGATTTCCAGCAGCTCCATTCTACCCATGGGCTGCTTTTTTCCCACATCATGGATGTTTCCATGCCCCCAGCTCACACGCTGGACTGCTGGAGGCTGTGTCTCCTCCTCAACTACCCAGGGAAGGCTGCAACCTCAAAGGCTGACATAATCAAGCCTTTGCTGCATCTTTTCTTCTTCTGGTTTGTTATGCCATGCTTTCCCTTCCTCTAATAAGGAGATTACTTTTTTCCCTCTGAAAATGAGTTGAGAAGAGGTAAGAAGAGCCCTCCATGCAAAAGCCAAACCTCTTGCATGGTGTGAGGCCAATTCGCTGCCTCTTGTTACACTGATAGGTAACAAGGGTGTCACCTGTGTGATGGGGGGGGAGATATTCCCAGGAGAGCTTAGGAATCTTGGACTAGATACAGAAATACCTCAGTATAGAAATTTTGTTCATTCGTGAGACATCAGGGGCTCTTTAAAGAAGTCATGAAAGAAACAGCCCTTTGAGCTTGTTGCTCTGGGAACTGCACGTTTTCCTAATGCGTGAATAAGTGATGGAAAAGCCCCCTTTCATTATCAAATCCTTATAACTGCCCCCAACTGGGGGGTGTTTTCCCTGTAGCGTATTTTCCCTTTATATTGTGTTATTTAATCACTTTAATATCCCTTGCTTGTATTTGTTCAGTTCATAGCTACAGAAAGTAACTTCAGCCGTAGCTATCCTGCAGCCAAACTGATGTGCTCCACATAGGAGGCAGTATCCTGTGGGTGACCCTATGGTGACTTCGCTTGGTGCCTCACAGTAAGCTATAGATACTGATGCTGTAAAACTGGTTTTGTGAGAGGTATAAATACAAACACCATGAGATCACATATTCCAAGCTATAACTGAATGCAGACTTTTGGAAGAGAACTGACTCAAAGCCCTCCTGGAAAAAGCTGTCAAGCACAGCACACTTCATAAATTTTTCCACAACCCCAAATGTACCATGCATCAAACAGGCTTCTTTTAGAAAGTGCTGCCCTGAACCCCACGATGCCTGGACATTAGTTAGATTACCTGTAATCCATCCAGGATGGGGAAGGGCTATCTCAAGTCCTCTGTGCTCACGGTGCCCTGAGATGTCCTCCGGGACCTCCATGGGAACCATTGTGCGAGACCATCAGGAAGGAGTCAAGTGCTTGCTCTGCAAAATGAGCCTGATGGCTTCAATCTTGTGCCATGTGGCAGCTCCCCTTGCCCAAGGAATAATAACCAACCTGGCTCCTTGAGGACAGTCCCAGCAGTAAAGCCGGTGACTGAGCGGATCATGAGATGGGGCCACCAACCCAGTGTTGACCCTGGGTAACGAAGACACATACTGTGCAGGAAACTGTGCTGAACCTCTGTCTTTCTGGACTCAAGTGCCATCAATGAATTTGAGATTCATACACATACCTACCCACCAGTTTAATTTTTGCTGTCTTTTCTCTATACTTCTAGGCAAGCCAGAGCAAGGACGGTCCAAGCAGGACTCCTAACAGCTTATTATCCTTTCTCTGGAGCCATCATCCTTCAGATTACATTGGAGAAGATTAACCATCTTGGCAGATGCCCCTGCTTGCAGCCAGAATAGCCAACATCTGCTGTGTACATGATTTAGTGACAGTTAACCTGGCTGTAAAAGGTACCATAGCAATGACAATTACAGCATGGCCACAGGGATGTCAGAGCTCTTTACATCCCATCTGACACTTGTCTATTAGTGTCTGGTGATGTTGCACAAAAGCCTAGAGCGAGCAATCAAAAAGAATTATGCATTTAATTAAAAACCACCATGACCATTTAACGAGGCGTAATGATGGTATCTGACCTGGAATTTGCCCAGCACTCAAACACTTGCTATTTCAAATGAGTAAAAATGGCCAGCAGTTGTTTTACATTTTGGGGGAAATGACATGTCCAGTCCTACCATCCCTCTAAATCCATGCCAAGGCCTTGGTCCAGCACAATCTTTTGTGCATCTCCCATTGTACTGTAGCTGGGCACCGAGCCACCCTAGCACAGCCCCTGCCAGGAGCGGTGGCCCTGGCTCAGCATGCTGCACACCAGCCTCTGTTACACTGCATTTTTTTCAGCATTTTTTTCTTTCCGGCTGTTGCTCTTTCATTATTCACTGGAGCAGGGACTGGATGCTGTGACAACAAAGTTTGTGCCACAATCCTGCAGAGTCCCTCCCAAACCAGTAAATAGTTGTTGATATTGAAAATAATCCATCTGGGCTTCTGTTCAGTATCAGAGGAGGAGAATACAGATGCTGTACAGGACCTCCACTGCCACCTCCTACTCATGCTGCTTTTAATGAGGTTTAGCCACGCTTATCAAGGGTCTATCTCAGCAAGGGGCAGCGGTGCAGGAACATCTGGCTCAGGAGGGATACCAGAGCTTAGCCATGACGCAGGACCCCATCCCTCAGCGGGGTTGGCCCCCGTGGCTGCTGCAGCATTGAGCCTATAGGCGCCACAGGCACCGAGCACAGACTGGGTGCCCACCTGCACTTATAGGCAGCACCTCCCAGCAGAAGACCTTGCTCTGCAACTCTGTCAAACACTCTGAGCTAAAGATTTCCATGTGGTCTGTTCGCCTCAGGCATTTCCGTTTTTTTGGAAAGTTTCAGCTATAATTGTCCTATTCTTTGTGGCTAAGATTTGGGACACTTATGTAGTTTTGAGCATTCTTGTCTCTGGTTTATTGAGAAAACAAAGCGCTGCCAATGTCTGGAGGTTTGGCAGGAGGTGCCCACCTTGAGTGGGAGGTTTTCTGCTTTCCCCAAATTGGCTCAGTTACAGGTATCTGAAAACCTTCTGGTAGCACTTGCTTAGGGTGATGGTGCTTGTGGATGCTCACTCATGCGGCTGATGTTAATAGAAATTGTGTCCTAGATATATTAGATAGGCCATACCCTGAAAAATCAGCATGTTGATGCCTTGGAAGGCACACCAAAATTTGTTGCTATATTTCATCTTCATTTTGTGTGGATTAATTTTATACAGCTATCATGGAGCTAATGGTATTTCCTTTTTGCGCAAAGAAATTAGTGAATGGCAGAGCAGCATTTAGGGACAGCATAAAATAATCAGAGAAAAGCTTAAAGTGAATTTGTGTCCTCGGAGCAATATTTAAATGCTTGCACTGAATAAGACCTGAAGCTGCATGCTGAAGAATGAGGCGAATACAAAACAAGAAATTATTTCATATGACATGAATGTCTGCTCTGTGGTCTGAGCAAACCATAGCGCTGAGGGGTAAGGAGGCAGAAAGAGTAAATAATGAACAATATGCCCTGGAGGCCTCCTGTAGTGCATTTATCTCATGGGTACAGCAGGAAGCAAAATAAAGCAGCCTAAGCTCTTATACCCCCTAATTTCAGAGTGTTTGGCAGTACAACAGTCACATTCTCATAATATTTTCCTTTTTTTTATTCAGTGAATATACACAGTCAAAACTTTTTGCCTATGCCTCCCAAAAATATTTGTTTGCTTGTCTGGAGATGTGTAAAACCCATTATTCTTCCATTACTACTTTCACCCTAAAAATCCACTCTAGGTGTGTGTTTGCAAAGTGGGGTCTCCATTCTGTTTCTCCTCTCCTCGTGAGAGCCCTGACTAGGTCCCTCCCACAAAGAAGCCACCTTTGCACAACAATAAGCGTATTTTAATAAATTACTCCCAGGCTTTTGGATTACTGTGGGATGGGGAATGGGCTGGGCCAACATAGGAGCAGAGAACTTCCTTGCATGACATGATAAAGCCATTTATTTGTGGCTTGCCCCAGCTCTTTAACCTCCCTCGGGCTTGCATTAATCCTGTCTATCTCAGAGGTCCTATACCTCTTTCAGAAACCTGGCCAAGCTCAACCTTGATGTCTTTTCAGCTTTCTGGTATACTAGATGAATGTTGAAAACACCTAATCTATAACTCACTGTGGGGTTCATTCTCCCCCCCCCCGATGTGGCAGGGGAGGGAAGGCAGCCGGAGGCTGGGACCCTTCTCCATAACTCAGGACTCGGTGGGGTGATGGGAAGAGGGAGGCTTCCCTTGGTTTGTTTTTCATCATGAACCCATGACTCTGGATTGCAAACCTTTCACCCCCACTTCTGCACAGGCAGGCCAACTTTTGAGTAAGTTCACATTAAGCTCCTGAAGAGCCTGGGTTGATTTATAGGTTAGCGTGGAAGTCATGCAAACCCCTATGCTTTTTGGCACAAATGCAGGCAATATCACACCTATTGGCTTCCAATTAGAAACAGCATTTAGCACATATGTAGCACTTGCAGCCTTCAAAGTGTTGCTCAAACATTACCAGAGTCTTGGGAATGTGGTTCTAGAGAGGTAAGAGGCTCATGCAGAGACCTGGCCCTGGGTCTGTGCTCTCTGTCTGCTGGCTCAGATGCATGTAGCAGACTTTCCCATATAACCATGATCTTCCTCTTTCCAACTCATGCCAGGCTGCCTGTTCACAGCAGGTGTGGCACAGAGAGCAGCAGTCTTCAGGTAGCAGCTACTAATCTAGCCAGCCCCATTGCAGCAGCTTTATTTGTCCTTTGAGAGTCTGGAAGATCTTTGTTTTCTTTTGTGTTAAAACCCTACGGAAAATTGCTTGTTTAAGACTTGACATCTGATGGCTATACTAATAAGTTAGGTCTCATCCTAAAAGTATTCCTAAAAAGATTTTGCTCTCCACCTTTCAGTGTCCTAGCCTGTACATTTAAATAACACCCCAAGGCCAGTCCCTATACAATGCTCTCAACTAAAATACCTGCTCTCACCAGCTAGCAGTCCTCCTGTGAAACCAGACCTGACTGCAGACACAAGGAAATGGGTGCCAATCAATGTGGTGAGTAAATCAGATGAATGCTGGTGGGGTTTTTTTAGGCATCACAAGTTTCTTTTTTATCTGCTTTTCTCTGTGTCTAGCTGCTTTCTAGTTTTATGTTGTGAGATCCTGAGAGAGGGGACTGTTTTTTTTTTTATTATTCTGCATTTGTACAGCACTTTGCACAAGTCCTGAGTGCTGTTGTAACACATATATGTTTTAAAAACTCCTGTAATAGGTTATGTTGCTTCCTGGTCTCATGATGAGGCCCATGATTAACCTATACATCTAACGCTTGGACCAGCTCCATAGCTGATGTAAACCAACATAGCTACCTGGTTCTTGTCCTGGGGTAGCAGGATTACTATATTTAACCTGACAGTCACTGAAATATTACATGTGGCTAGAGATTTCTGTCTGAATTTTCACACACGTACCTGTCACTGTGAGAGATCACTTGGTACTGGGCAATGCTGGCTATCTCTTACCAACTCTCAGCCCTTCAGGGAGAAGTGGCTGCTTCAGGGACCCGATCTCAGCTCTGATTCACTGACCTTGCAGACTGTGCTGGAAATCAGCAGAAACCTCTTTGAAATAAATAGGTAGCACTGATACATGATAAAAATCTGGCTTAAAAGATGTTTAAGCCAAGGGACACCTTGAGCTTTTCTCTCCTAGCTGTTTGGATAAAGGAGGAGGAAAAAAATAGCTAAGACACATCTAAGACAAATAGGATGGTTGGAGGCATGGGGATAGAAGAGGGCAGTCTGTATTCATGGGTGCCCAGGCACTTCCCCTTTGATATGAGGAGAGGCAGCATCTTAGTTCCCAAATGCAAGGATTTATTGTCTCAGTGTCAGATTGCTGAATGTCACTGAAATGTCTCAGTCTCTTTTCTCTTGTATTTGGGGCTAACTCTGCCCACTTCTGCATTGACCCTGCTCTGTGTTCAGGGCAGAAGGAGCTCAGCCTTGACATAGCGTTTAGGCTGGATGCGCGCAAATCTCAAGTAATGCATTCTTGAGCACAGAAGCTCACTCTATTCACACAGAAATGTTTGTGTGTGTGTTGGGGGTACAGCGTAGGGAAGAATGAGTTGCTGTGATGTTTTGTGATGAAAAAGCGGACACATGGTTAAAGAAAAAAGGTCCTGTTTTCTCCTGGCCAAGGCTCATTGGGGAAACTCCAACAAAATCAGTGATGTTTGGCCCAGAAAGTGAGCATGTTGGCATAAGCATAAAATGAAGCATCCAAACGCTCACAGATGATTTATGAGAATTCCTAATGCTTTTACTGCCATTTCCTCCAGCTGCTCAAGCTCCTTCCACACCATCTTCCCACCTGAGAGCAAGAATTAGCCTCCTTTTTCCTAAATGCTAAATTTGGGGAAGACGTCTGACTGAGCAGGCCCTCTCTGCAGATGCCCATGGGGATGGGCTCAAATATCAAAGGGTTTCTCTTAAAATAAACATGCTAGCCCAAGCCCCCCTGGAAAGGCAAACACCTTCCTTGGGCTCCTTTGGCAGGTGGTGTTTCCCCTCATGGAAGCACAAAGTCTGTGTGTAATGGATTGTCCTGGTTTCAGCTGGGATAGAGTTAACTGTCTTCCTAGTAGCTGGTACAGTGCTATGTTTTGAGTTCAGTATGTGAAGAATGTTGATAACACTGATGTTTTCAGTTGTTGCTCAGTAGTGTTTGGACTAGAGTCAAGGATTTTTCAGCTTCTCATGCCCAGCCAGGGCACCTGACCCAAACTGGCCAACAGTGTATTCCATACCATGGGACATCCCATCTAGTTTAGGAACTGGGAAGTGGGGGGCAGGGATTCGCCACTCAGGGACTGGCTGGGTGTCGGTCGGCGGGTGGTGAGCAATTGCCCTGCGCATCATTTGTACATTTCAATCCTTTTATTACTACTGTTGTAATTTCATTAGTGTTATCATTATCATTATTAGTTTCTTCTTTTCTGTTCTATTAAATCGTTCTTATCTCAACCCAGGAGTTTTACTTCTTTTCCTGATTTTCTCCCCCATCCCACTGGATGGGGGGGAAGTGAGTGAGCGGCTGCGTGGTGCTTAGTTGCTGGCTGGGGGTAAACCCCGACAAGGATACAGCATCAATTAGGGAAAATCTAGCACCAGCAGATGGGCTGCGTGATTTGATATCTCCTCCACTACGACATGGGCAGTGTTATTTTGCCTCGGGTTCTCTACTTGCTTGTTCATCTCTTCCTGTCAATTTGATGCTCACTTTGCCCCAGAGCTGAAGTGTGCTTTTATATAGGTCCTTCTTCAGCCTCCATCTACATCTTCTGTTCTCAGGGCAGGGGGCCTCTGGGGCCTCTGCAAAGCCATGGTTAATGCCCTGCAGAGACCTGCTGCTATTTATAAGGGAGGAAGATGGTCACAGACCTTTGCTGTTCCTGTCAACCTGACCATCATGACCTTGAAAAATCAGTGCAGCCTCTCACTTCAGCTGGGGCACTGGGCTCCTGGTAGATCTTAATGACTCCTCATTTCTGGGGAGCGGCGCTCAAAACAAGCATCTTTGCTCCCATGTAACCTCCAGCTGGACGTGTGCCGTGCTGAGGACATGAGCCAAAGGTGGTGTCAGTTTTTAAGTAGCTGGGGAGTTGATGGTGGCTTGCTGAGACCACGGGCCTGGAGACATGCCCTTATTCGCTGCTAGCTGGCACTGACCCTGATGTCAATGGCAACCCTCAGCACTGTCATCGCAGCTGGATTTGCTGCCTTCTCTCCTCAGGCTCTGTCTCTAGTTGCTGTGCTGTCCATGAGCCATCCCACCTGGCCTAGGGACTGACCCTTGCATCTCTACCAGGATGCTGCTCTTTGGGGAGAGAGGGATTGAAGAAACAGCTGTGTGCACAGCCTCTCCATGTGCCACTGATATGCAGGATCCCGATCAGCAAGCTGCTTTCATGACAAGTGAGAGAAAATCCCCTGAAGCCCCACCTGGCAGCCAAGCTCTGGCCAATGCAGCGTGAGCTGTTCTGGTCAGATGGTTAGTTGAGAGGGGGAAAAGTTTCCCAGGGATGACTCACAAATTCCTAGTGATGAATGTGCTGAGGTTTGTCTGAGATGAGGTCAGCCTTCATAAAGCACAAATGCTGCAGAAGGGGGTTAGCTGTTGACTTGGTCTCTGTCCCATATGCGTACAAGGAGGCACCGGCAGCAGCCCCAGTGAAGAGTCCAGCACCGGCACTCACCCCTCTCCAAGGGCTGAGCAAACACAAGAAACTCTGCCAGCCTCTCCTTTGCCATCTCTCCTTACTGGATTAATATCTGCAAACTTGTCTGGAAGCAGAATATGAGCAGCACTCATATTCTTGGGATTTGGTCAGTGCTAACAACCAGCAATGTAGCATGCTTACAGGCAGAGACAGAAGCAGAAAGAAAAACAAGGAAACACTGCAGGCAGTGCTAACATCAGACTTGCTTTTATTTTAGCTTTCGAGGTGGTTTTCCAGATTTAATTGTGTTCAGTAGTTAAAAAGCACATTCATTTCTTCGTTACCTGCAGCATATTGGACGTCCCTGTTCTTCAGTTGTTTTGATTTCTAGGTATTTGAGAGTTTAATAAGGTTTTGTGTTTGTTTAAGGAATTATTGCCCACCCAATTGAAAGATAATGGGACGCTGTAGCCTTGCCAAGTGTTTTTATGCTTCAGTAAAGCAACAAGCAATTTACACAAGGCAATAAAACCGTACCCTGCGTCCCCAATGAAGAAACACAAAGCAATGTTTGAAATTATGCCTAGCTTAGAAACTAAATCCACCTTTACTCAATGCACTCCATAAAATTAACTAGGTACAAAGTCCCCCATACGGTCTTCTTTTCCCAGAAGTTTGGAAAATTAGCACAAGATGTGCTTAAAAATCCTGTAACATATCAGCATAATTTGTCCCAAGGTATGTTGCTGTCTGCAAAACAGGGGCATAGGTTTGATCATATATTCCATCATCCCTGATTTCTTATTTCTTTGCGCTCTGTCATTTTTAAAGCCTTGCCTGGTTGCATGAAATGCTGAAGGACCCCATCCAATGTAATGTTATGCCTCTTTACCCACTCTGCTGCAGGGCTTAGGTATTTGGTGGCATTTTCTACACTGGCATTCAGAAAATTTTGGAGGTTGTGCTGTCCTTCTGCCCTCTGAGTGGCTCTTCTGCCACCTCTATCCAAGGGCTGAAAGCATCCTTGAGCCCTCAGAGTGGCCTCTTGCCTTGCCTGCTTCTTCCGTGGTGGCAAAGGAGGATTTTGGAGTCTATCCATGTCACAGTGAGCACTTGCATCCCATGGAGACTGACGCTAGCAGGAAAGTAAGAGCCCTGTTCCCTCAGAAGTGTGCTGTCATGCATCTTGCCTCAATTTGAGTCTTGAGCTACAAAATCTTGCCTGGAGGTCCATCCAAAAGACCTCCTGGCCATAAGGATGCTCTGCTCTGCCCCTTCAGGGACTGCCATAAAGAGATTTCAAGTTCTGTCTTGACTAAAGTGGCAAGAAGAGGTCTGAGGCCAAAACTGGGTACAAATCCCTTCTTGTTCTCACATCCTGCTTACTCTTGGCAGAAAAGGGTTTCTGCTGGCTGTTCCAGTGGGAAACGCCACAATAAAGCCTGAGTTTTGTATTTTGCCTATATGCAGGGAGTTGCTGTTGGTAGTGCAGCAGGGGCACCACTGATGAATAAAGGCTCAATTTTTTCTTTGCAGGTGCCAACTGAGCTGAAGTCCTGAAGCACAGGATGGCAAAAAACATGGTAGAAAGTCATAGCAAAACTGTCCTTGATTACAGCTGTGAGCCCGAGGGGAAACTCACTTTCCAGGGCTGTTTGTGAAGCCCCTTTCAAAAACCATCAAACCCAGCATTTCCAAGCATGCATCGTTTCAAAAGCTTGTAGTCATTCATAACAGCACTAGCTCTATTGGCACAAGGCACCCCCCAGACCAGCATCCAGCTGCGGCCAAGGACCTCCTGAGATGCTTTTTAGGACTGCATCTCCACCCAGCCAGCTGCTAATCCCTTGGAAACACCCTACACCCTGCTTGGAAATGCTCTGCCGACCTTTGCTTCGGGGCGCCCGCCAGCCTCTTTAGCAGCTGCTGCTCAGAGTGACCCTCCTGGCTTATAACAACGGAGGCTGTTTAAAGAAAGAAATATACAGTCCAGCTAGTTGCAAAGCCAGGTTCACAGCAATCTCTCCTGACGAATAAGGTCAGAATCTTCTTAAACAGAAACGCACCCTGGCACAAAGATTAAAGCTTACACATATCTCTTTTGCCATTAAAATCCCACTTCTCATGAGAAACCTCCCTCCTCCTTCTGTAAAGGATGCAGCCTGTTTGAGCCATCCGTTTGTCAGATTATGATGGATTAGGGCAGCAAAAGGTTGCTGAAGATTTTAGCTCTCCTTCTCTGGTCATATACTTCAAAAAGAACCCTTGGCTGGCATACTAAGAAAATTTCACTCCTAGTCCTGAAGGCTTGGCCAGGGGGATGCTTGTGAGACCAGATCACTGTTCTCTGCAGAAATTACAGGGGTCAAAGAAGTAACCACACTCTAATTTCTAACAGCTGAGATCTTTGATGCAAGGAGCAGATACAAAAGCAGCACTGTCTGTGGCTTACTTATTTTTCACTAGAAGCCATATTACAGAAATGAGAAAATTAAGGAAAACAGAGTCCTTGCTACTGTATTCAGAGATCTCCTCTTGGCTACCCTCCTAAATCTTTTTTTGGACAAGTCCCAAAGGTAATGCAATCTAGGAGAGAGGGAGCGAATGCACATTAGTGTCTATTTTTAGTGATTACAGTAAGGCTGAGATCTGTTCCCTGCCCCAATCTGTCCTCAGCCAAAAAAGGCCCTGGAGAAACTGCTGAAGCTGTAATGAACAGCCTGTGCCAGTGACACCCTCTCTGCTGGGGCACTCTCCTTCAGTGCCCAACCTAGCAAAGGGTGTTCCCACTTGAGGTCTCAGGGAGGAGAGTCAGGAAAGCTGGTTCTGTCCGGAGTGACTTCAGGCCACCCACTTCCCTGCTTGGGTGCGCAGCACCTTGCGTGCTGGGGATCTGCTCCCCTTGGGGAAACAGCCACTAATCACAGCTACGTCAGCTTTCACAGAGCACTACACTACAGGGAACAGAGAGGCAATTTCCCTTCCCATTCTTCAGCAGTGTTTCTCTTCTGCAATTTCTCTAATTATAGGGAACGCTTCAATGAGACAGGATATTTGCTCCTCTCCACTTCATTATCACCATCTGGATTTGCTGCTCTTGCCATATGTTCCCCAGCTGATGTTACAGTCACCCTCTGCAGTGCCACCGCCGGCTGGCGTGCAGCTGGCATCCCTGGCGCTTGGCATCCCTAAGAAGGGAAGGAGAGGGTGGCACAGGGGAGCTCAAGGCAGATTCTGATCTCACAGGTTGATCTTGAGCAAACTGGAGTCACGCTGCATCCTTACACCACTGCTCCACCATATCCTACAGTTTCAATACCCAACTGTTTTGTAATTTATACCGCTGTGAAACCAGAGCAAATATGCTGCTTCAGGGGAATTTGTCCAGTTTTACTTCAGCTTTAACAAAGCCTAAAAATTAGCCATAGGGGAAGAGAAGGAAAGAGAAAAAGGAATGAGGGAACATGTCATTGCTTGGATTGGCAGAATTGTTCCCAAACTGAATGTTTTCCACTGGCTTGCAACAGCTCTGCAAATAGCAGTGTTATTCAGCCACCCGTTCTAGTCTCCTTCTTCCACTCACCCCTTCCAGCCCTCCCAGCCCTTCCTCCAGCAGAAAGGGCCTTGCAAAGTACCTGTGCAGCGTCCAGCTTTCCCCAGTTATTGATACAGGTACAAAGGATGGGGGGAGAGGAGGAATGATGGTGCATTCTCCCGCACACCTCAGCTGGCCACAGCCCCTCAGTCTCCTGATTCCTTTTGGTTGGGCTTCTCGGTTGGGGCTGATCAAGTGTTAGGAAGTTTCTCATGGTTTGGGGGCCAGGAGGTACCCCTGCTGCTGTGTGTTACCAAGCTGGTGCCAAGCAACGCAGAGTAGCTGATACAGACCCACCCCCAGGTGAATCCAGGCTCCGTCTGCTGCGCACTTACAGCCCAACTCTGAAATCTTGGTGTTTCCTCTCGTTTGCCCACGCAGTTGGCTTCAGCACTCTGCCTCCAGAATTACATCTATGAGGAGAGACCAGGGCCCCCAGAGGTCTGTGTATTACACATAATGTTAAGAATTCAAGTTCTGCTTCCTTTCCCAGGGGTAATTTCCCTTAAGACAGGATTTTGCTGAGATGTCCTGGGTTGGTTATTCCCTTCCCACATCTGGGTGGGAAGCAGTGTGCCAGCAACCTGTCTGCCTAGCAGCTGTAGTGAAGTGAGTTTTATGTGTATAGCATTAGCAGAGCATTTTGGGATTCTCTAGGATGAAAACTACTGCCTTATAAACCTAGCACCTTGCAGTAAAAATGATTCTGCCAAAGGCACTTTGGAGTATATTTAGTTTTAAGCACCTCTGGGCCTCTCTGCATGCACAGTATGTCCATGATCTGCCCCAAAATCACTTCACCCTCATGAAGAGTTTTGCCTTTTAACCAGGGCAGGTCTTTGAGGAGATCAGGGAGCAGGTACAGAGATACACCAACTTATACTTAACTGCACACCATTTCTTCCAGTTTCCCTCGTGTTGTAGACGATCGGCCTGTGGATGTTGATTTATGCCTTTTGGTTGGATTAGTCAGAACTGCATTAATGTACAAGCAAGATGGACTCTGAAAGGGGAGCCACAGGGAACCCGATACGTGTGAAAGAAGTGAGCTCAATGTCTTTTATAGTCTCTCAACCCCCTGCTTTTTCACTGAACCATAAAAACTAGAACTGGGGAAGACTGGCAACACGAGAGCCCCCGCTCTGACTCTGTCGTGCCGCTGGCAGCGAGAGCTGCTGGTGTTTGCCATGGTCCTGCCGGGGGATGGCAGCGCTCCCGGTTATCACCGCTGGCGCTTAGCCGTGCCTCTTCCAGGGAGCTCCTTTCTGCGGCGTGTGTCCTACCATTGCCCAATTTGTTTTCGTTTCCTCAGTGGACTTTCTCTGCCTCTTGGCCTTCCCCTGCAGCTCTCTCCCCTCCTCCAATTTCACAGGCAGGACGTTGGGTTTCCCCCTGCGGCAACTCTCCTTTCTCTCTGGTTGGGTTGCCCTCCTAGTGGGCCTCTTCCCCCTGCCTGATGTTTCCTTCTTTCTTCCCACAATAAGTCGGGGTCTGGCTCACGTGGAGAGCTCTCTGGCGAAAGGAAATATTTACTCTTGCAGACCCAGTCTCTCACTGCTGGGCAACACGGGGAGAAAGGTCTGTGGATAAAACCTTGCTGTTTGCAGGTTATGCTTTGGGGTGGGGTGCAGCATCTACCTGAGCTGGCTCAGCAGCCCTGTGGCTTTCACATAATCTTATTTTTCAATGTTTTCTAAGTGCTGAATGATATTTTGAGACCAGACAAGAACTGATAAAGGGAATGACAAAAATAACAAATGCAGTAAGGTGCCCAGATTATGAGTTAATGTGTAGGGAAAACAAGCATGAGGTCATGCAGAGGAAAATATGGCCACACTGGATTTGAGTGTAGTTATACTGATTTTAAAGGGGGTTCCTTTGACATTTCCACTAGAAGATACAAACTGTTTCAGACAGCTCTTGAGGGGCCCTTGAGTATTTTCCCTCGTCCCACTTTGATGCCCACATCTCACTTTCACGAACTGTGATTCTCCCATGTCACACAACAGCAGCTCAGTCCTCACACTTTCAGCATGAACAGCCCCGTTGCAGGCAGCAGAGCTGCCAGCACAAGGAAACCTGGGAATCAAATCAACCAGATGTTTACCCCCAAAGGTTTTCATGGTCATGGTTTTCACAGGGAGCTCTTCCTTGGAGAGATGGTGAGTCTGCAAACATCCATGCCAGCTGCACCGGAGCCTGGGCCACTCCATCCACACACTCTCATCTCCACCACCAACCTGATTTTGGGCAGGAGGTCTGCTATGTGTGGCACGTCTCTGCCATCCCCTGTCTTTCTTCTCCCTTCACACACCACCACAGGGTACTGTAGTCATGTCGGAGAGCAGCATCACCTGTGGCTATACACTTCCTAGATGAATTTCATGTCCTTCAAACCTTACTCAAACAGGCCACTTCAACTAGGCTGTCCCACCCCCATCCATCCACCATGTGTGAGACCTCCTACAGCTATAGCCAGACTCTGGCTGTGTGTGCACACGCTCTACGCTTGACCCATCATTTTGGCAATGTCACTGACTTTGGTCCAATTACAGCAGTCATGAATTGGACCCTGTTCACCCTCTGAAACTGCCACAGCTTACAGCTAAAGTTCAGACTGTTACACAATGAAACCATTCACACGTCTCATTAACTCTGGACTATGCATTGAGAATAACTGTGTCATATGAGTCTATGATTAAATTTTCTCAGTTTATATCATTTATAGGTACCTTCCTGTTCATAACAGCAACTCTTTCTAAATACGTAAAACTTTTTGTGCAGTCTCTGTAGGAACAGTGCTATGTAGAGCACGCTATAGTAAATCCTTAGTGTTATTAATTGTTGTCATCTTAAATAATATAGGCCATGGAGGTATTTTAAATCCAAGCTCAAAGATACAGGCATGTGGCCAACCCCTCCAAGACACCAGTGTGCCTGTGGTTGTGTATTTTGTACTTTTTGAACTTTATTTTTATTGGTTTTTTAATTTATAACAGCAGTAGAGTCCAAGTTTCCGAATAAGCAAAGTGTACAGGCACTTGGAATTTAATAAGGTTATACTGTTGCCTACACATGGGAAGACACAAGGATCTTCTGCTTATGTGATTTATATGATTGCATTTCTGCTGAGTGCCAACAGCAAGCTTTGTGTTGTATTTGTCTGGGCTCTTGTATTACAGTTTTTGTAACAGATCCAGCGCAGGGGTTTCTGTGTATCACAAAGCGCTTGCAAACAAAAGCGTATGTCCAAAGCCTTGAGAGGCACAATGGAGGGATCATCGCAGAGATGGCTTTGGGGAGTTACTTTGGATTGGTGCTGCAGTAGAGAAGCGATGGCAAATTCTAGAGCACAAAACCTTATCCAAAACCGACAGAGATACAATAACTCCCATGAAACGAAGCAGAGAGATAGGCCAGACCAAGAAGAGAATGAGCTGTCGAGGCTGGTATTAATAATGAAATGTAGCAGAGAGATGTGAACAAGCCTGGGCACGTTACTGGATGCTGCAAAGGAGGATGAGATGACCTTGGCAGCGTGTGTGAGGAAGGATACAGAAGTGGGTTACATACTTCAAGCAACATTGTAAGCAAAGCTTTGCTGGTAATAATTTTTTCCATCTGCAGAGGTCAAGAGGAAGTCATAAAAAAAAGGAGGCTGTCATCAGCAAGATATGAGATGGACATGCTTTGGAGAAATGTCAGGATAGAGGCCTGCTAGGACAGAGGACATCATGGGTTCTCGTGATTGTGGTTTATGGAAGAAAAACATACAGCATTTGATCACAGGTCAGATGTCTGTTTGGGAGAAAACAACAGAGTCAGCTGCTCCCAGGTCCTGAGCCTACAGAAATATTGCTAGAAGGAAGTAAAAGTGAAAAGGTTTAGGAAGAAAAATTAAAGACCTACTGTTCACCTGTGCTGACCTCAAGTCATCAGCGACCCATCCGGAACAGAGGCTCAAACGTACAGTGGAACAGCTGTGGGGAAGCAGATTTCTAAGTCACCAGCAAAGAAACAACAGGTACAACCTGGAGTGGGTGGGGTGGCATCCCCAGCGTGCGCTTTGTATTCTCTCCATCCATATTCTGCTCTGTTGCAATGTGCTACATCTTGCTATAACAAGAATAATAATTTACAGAGAAAATTCCTGCTTGGTCACTCATTTTTCACCCCTCCCAAACATAGAGTAGTTTTATGTGACTCTGATGATGGATTTTTCCTAGAAGGAGAGTCCCAAAATGTGTCGCATGATTATTATTGCAGCACATCTATTTATTTGGTATGAATTTCCTGACATCTACTGACATTCACAATCACTCCCACACCTTCTTGAATATGTGTTGGGTAGATGGAGGCATTCTACAGAATTCAGGTCTGGATCGGGTCTAAATCATGAAGCACTTCAGTAATGGTTTTGATATATTCGATAAACTTGGACTTTTGTACATGAGGCAAGGACCAAAGCCCTTCAGTGAGGGTATGTTGTACTTTTCCATCTGATTCAAAGCTCACTCTCTCACGAAGGGACAGATTGAAGAGGTCACCTGTGTTTGATTTGGGAATTATAAAGTTTGTCCATGAATTAAATACGAAGGCAAGACTACAAATGAAACAGAGAGGGCTTGAAACTTAGGTCTGCTTGTAAAGTGCATGTTGAAAAGCCATTTTGAAAGGCATTCTAAACTTTGCTCTTATCTTGTTGCCAAATCATCAGTGGTTTGACCCACATATCAGAGTTTTCCTCAAGAAAAAAAAAAAAAAGCTTCAGATGAATCTATTTACGTAGGAAAAGGTCTTTCAAAACAACTGCACAGGGGCCAGGATCAACATCTGAACACGAGCTGAGTTGTTACATTTTTAGAATTATTCCTTTCATTAGAGGCATGAGGGATATCTCAGGCATCTTGGGGCCTGATTCAGAGTTGTAACATCCGAAACTAGTAATTGCTCTGTTGGGTGAAATCCTGCCTTTACATGTGCAAGGCTTCTAAACCCAGCTTCTTTCCAACTCTAAGAAGGCAAGCCCACCTTGCCTACCGTGCTGCCTGTAGCAGCTGCATTGCTGAATTGTCGTAGTTCAGATCTTCTGCAAGAACAAGACCCCCAATCAGGGGACCGGCAAACTTCTTTCCATCTGGTTGCTGCCTTTTCATTTAGGTAGTGAGCAGGGGTATAAAAATAAGGGTGATTGCTCAAGCAACTGCACTGAATGCCCTAGAGATATACCCTGTATTGAGTGCCTTGTATGCGCCAACTATTTTTGAGCTCTTTGCTGCAATTAGGTAGCGGTGAAGCATCAAGGTGAGGGAAAGCACAAACTTTCGTGAACAAAGCAAGCACGACACTAGGCAGGAGGACTGCAAAGCGGAGGTAGTGGGAGTCTGGTCCTAGAGCGAGTGGGTGGCTACAGAGAAAACCCTGGAGGAAGTGCAGCAGAATTGGGTGCAGGGTGTCAGAACTAAGAATCTTTTCTTTACTGTTTCAAAAAGGTCTTTTAATGAAAGAAACATCTGGATCGAAAATGCAGCAGTCTGAAATAAAACATTTCGTTTGACTTCATTCTCTCTCCAGTCATTCGTGTGCTTTCTGCATTCCTTCCTATGCAGGGCCTCAGTGTTATCACTGCATGTGCAGTGATGTTGCTGACTTGGAAACAATATGGAATTACATACAGCACTTCTGCAAATAGATCACCTGAGGTGCATCCTTCAGCAAGCGCACCCAAGGAACCGGGTGCTTTATCTCTGTGATTTGGGGCAGAGCTGACTCCCACTCTAAACTTGTGCAGTCACCACTGGCACCTCTGTGACCCTTGAGAAGGTTGAAGTAGCCCTCTCATAATGTCACCTCTGTTCCCAAGGAGTGGTGATAACCCTTCCCTTGCTAAAGGCTTTATCTGGACCTGAGAACTCCTATCGCACGGGCAAGTGGTTACAGCATGTACCTCTCCCGCTGGAGATCTCCATTCAGGGTGTTTGGTTCCCCTGTTGTGAGTACCCTCCCCAGCACACCAGTCTGGCAAGGCAGAAGGATGGCGGGCCACCCAAACCTTTAAAACATTTTGTGCCTATTTGTAAGAAAGCAACAAGGAGGATCATTAGGAAATCTTTGCCAGATGGGAAAACTCTTCACCAAGAACTCTAGTAAATCTCTAGCCATGCGGAAAATAACTTCCCTTATGTGAAGCTGTTGTCAACCAGGCTCCATAATCTGATCACTTGCTCAAAGAGGGGGTGTTGAGCCCTGTTTCTGGTCCTCGACAGAGTGGTATAAACAAGGCACAATTTAATCAAAGCCACTAGAGCAGCAGAGGGGTAAGCCCAGCATGACTGTGAGGAACATCTGGCTTGATGCAGTAACAAAATCTGGACCAAATGGGTTTCAAGCATCTCCCATTTGCAGCTATTTCAGTCTGTGAAAACATAGCCAGCATCTATAGAGCTATTCCTGCCATGTCTGAAAACTAAGGCCACAATCCCTTGTGAGACACCCTACTGAGCACAGTGCTGTACGCACAGACTTTGGAGTACTCGAGCCCACTAAAGCATCTAATGGGATCCAGGATTTGCCCTTTCCCTCTCACTCAGGAACAGCTGATTTCATCCAAATTAACTGTATTAATATGAAAAACTTCTTGCTGACAGGTGTTCAACACAGAGATTATTTAAAATGCCAGCTAAGATTTTTTTTTCATGTGTCACTAGGCTGCACTGCCAAACGTCTCATCAGAAGAATGCCTCAAAATTAATGTAAAAAAAAGAGTAACATTTTTGGCAGGGCAGGGCTTTGCAGCATCGCAAGAGAGAAACCTTGGAGGAAGCGAGACAAACACACAGCTGGGAGCTGAAAAGGCTTCACCGGCCACTCACCGTGGACTTCCCAGCCGATTTATTTGCAGAATTCCCAGCGGCGGGAGGCTGTCGGGGCAAGAGGGGCTCGGGGGTGGAGAACCCAGCGAAAAAATGGCTCCAAGCAACAGCCTCGCAGAGGGACAAAAAGAAAAAAAAAGCATCCTCCGAATAACGACGCCAGACGTGGGGAAGCTGGGGGCGCTTTAACTTTCACGACGTCATTTAAACCCCCCCTGGAGCCGCGGAGCGGGGATGCTCCGAGCGGCGCCCGGCCGCTGGTTGCGCCCCCTC
>NW_010972798.1:9093667-9178690 GCF_000737465.1 Haliaeetus leucocephalus | reverse complement strand
GCTGCGAGGAACCGCGCCTGGGAGCCGCCTCCCGCCACCGCGCCGCCGAGGAGGTGCGCGCCGACTTCCAGCGCAGGGTGCCCTACAGCTACCTGCAGCGCGCCTACATCCAGGTAGGCACCTCCCGCTTCGCCTTTCCCCCTCCGAAAGGTTATCCGCTCTTCCGTCCTCCCAAACCTCCCACGTGTGTGGGGGGGGTGTCCCCCCACCCCGCTTCCATCTCTCTCAAGCCGCCCGGGCATGGTCCCCCTCTGCATTCTCACCGGTGCGTGCGGTCGGTGGTCGCGGCCCATTCCCGGCACAGAGCATCCTGGATGACAACTCGGACTCTGTCCAGCCTTGGCTTACCTGTGCTGCTCCTGGGTTGTTTTTCTTGGTTTGGGGGAGCGATGGCTTTGTTTGTCTTTTAGTGCAACCTAGTATAATGCCGAAAATGATCTGCCTCAGTTTGCAGAGAAAAGCCCCCTGAAACCCCCCAGTAACACCCCGGTGCCCTCTGCCAGAGGTGTTTCCCTTTCAGACAAACTGAACCGATGCTGTGTTCCAGGAGCTGGGAGTGTGTGCGAAGCTGGGAGGTATATAACCTCTGCTGCTGGGATCTGATGGTCTTTATCCTGTTGCGTGATATGAAATACTTTGCAGAACACTCTGCAGTCAGTATTTAGCAGCCGCTGACATCTTGAGCATCAGCCTCTTATCCCAGTAACTTCTGCCTTGTAGCTGTTACCTTCCCTGAGGAAAACAGTGTTGTTCTTTGAATTTCCTTGCTAAAAAGAAGAAGGAAAAAAAAAACAACAAAAAACCCCAAACACCCCACGCCAGGATAGTTACTGGTATTTTTCTTTTAGTTCAAGACTTGTGCTCTGTCAAGCCAGGTACCTGTAGTAAGTCTTCCTGTTCATGACTAGTAAGGACAGAAACTGTGGGAATTTTATTTCATGCCAAGCTGAATGTTTAAAACAGTTCTGGAACATTTCCCTCTGGATTTGTGCTTTATTTGAGCGCACTTGTAACCTTTTAGTTGCTGTAGGCAGCTTAATAGGTGAAGACCTGCACAGCGGAGCACGGGGAGGGTGATTCTGCTGAAATCCATTTCTAGTTGGAGAAGCAAACATCTGTCCCAGGCAGTGCCAGTGCCTGTGTGCAGTGCCTACACAGCAGCAGATCAAGGAGGCAAATCATCAGCTACTGCATTTTAAAACCTATTGGAAAATCGTAGCTATGTTGCTGCTTCTGTACTTCCTTTTCTGCCATTGCCTTAATGTCATTTTTACAAGTCAGGGACTAGAACTGCATTGGCTTAAACTCTGGTGTCCATGTGCTGCATAGAGTTCCTGGAAGAAGTCCTGGGAGTGAACTGGGACTATAATTTGGCTCATATGCAATCCCAGTGAAGGTAGCAGAATTTTCCTGTGGTCCTTACCCTGAAGGATGTTCTGTGTAATGTCACCATCTGTGGGAAGTGACACTAAATTTGTCATGCTAAAAAATTAAGTGATTTCTTCTCCTGAATTCAAAGCCTTTCCCAGAGTCACAAAGTTTTGCTCATGTCCAGCTCATCAAAAAACTTTCCTCTAAATTAGGGAATGGGGTTTTTGTCTCCCATTTCAGTAAAATCGATACACAAAAATCCAGATGATTTTGGGGGTATGGTCTGTTCTTCCATTTCTGCTTCTACTGGGTCTGAGGTTTTTATTTTCCTCATTTTAAAATGCATTGTAAACTTATCAAAGCAATGTGTTGAAAACAGTCTTTTTTCTTATGTGTGACTCATCTTAGTTTGCTTTTGTAATGTCTGATGATTTTATATTCATGCTAACACTTTGATTTTTCTGCTCTCTGACGGAGTAGTGGATGTTCTTGCTATCTGCATGGATGCCCGGGTTTTGGGCACCGTAGCCAAGGGAAGGTATTCTTTGAATAGAGCTGTTTATGTTTTAATACCTTGTTCTTTAACCCTTACTGATGCTCTTGGGTTTTGTAAGCAGCACTCTGATCAGCTTTGTCCCACAGAGCAACCCGTAGTGGTTTGTCCACATCCTCACCTTGCTGCTGCCTGAGCACGAGCTCTGTTCCCAGGATTGCTCAACAAGTCTGTGCTCAGAAGAAAATGTCCCACGTCGGATTTGCCTGCACTTGCGCAAAACACGAGGTCTAATTTCTAGCACTTACACACGCTCGGATGTGGACCATTCCCTCGTGCCAAGGCTGAGTGCCAAGGCTTTGGCACGTTCCCGGAGGGTTGGGATGCATCGGCACACGCACCCTCCAGGGAGACCTCGGCTGCAGCATCTGCTCAGCCTCGTGTCTGAGAAGGGGAGCTGCAAAGTGGGGCTTGTGCAGAGCCCCCCTACCTTGCCGTGGGTGTGTGGGCAGGCTGCACGGCTCCAGTGGCGGCTGTTTGACCCCCCCTGTTTTGCTCCCTGAAACCGAAAAGGAAATGAGACGAGGTTAAACATCCTGCTGCGTATCCTGGCCGGCCCCAGCCCGGACTGCGTGGGGAGGCCTTGGATGCTGGGCACTTGCGCGTGGTGCCGGCCGGGCTGGACAGACGGCAGGGGTTGGTGGCATTTGTGGTTTGAGAGAGGAGGAACAGCCTGGAATGTGCTTCCCACCTCCCACTCCCGCTGACTTTGTGCTTGTTTGTTTCTCAGGAGGGGAGAAACGCATCCCTCCGGGAGGGAGTGACAGAGCAAGGAACAGATAAAAAAAATCGAAGGGTTTGGCTCTCGTGCAGTGCTTTGAAAAATGGTGCTGAATAAACATGAGCTAATCGTTGCAACACTCCTGTGGGGTATGAAAAGCAAAGGCTTTTAGTCCTGCTGGACAGATGCACAGCCCAAATGTTGGCCAGGACCGTGTGTGCCTCTGCCGCTTTTGGGGCAGCACAGCCACCCCGTGTGCTCTGGGAGCAGGCTGGGATCTTCTGAAGACCACCGTTCCATTTCACAGATGTGATCTGAGTGTTTTCGGTGACTCTAGCATGATGTGAGGGGAGACCGTGGTGCACTGCAAGACTGGGACGGCTTGTGGATTCAGCTGAAGGTTTGTGTGGACTTTGGGCTCTGGATCAGGCCTCTGAGGTTGACTGCAGTCTCTGCAGAGACTGGAGACAAATTGCGTTGAACAAGCAGACCAAGTCCAAATGTGCTTGCAAGTCTTTGCAGATTCCAAATATGTATTGTAAGTACAAAGACTCCTCCTTTTCCTAGAAGAGTAGATGTTTTCAGGTAATTTAGAAATATACTGGGTACAGCTAGCTGAGGCAGTTAGAGTGGGATGGGCTTTGAGAAGATGTGGAAACAGAGAAGGTGATGAGAACATGGGATTTAACTCTTGTAGTGCATGTAGTGGGCTCTCCAGCCCACAGAGAAAAGGTCCTTCAGTAGGTTTCTGATGTCACGTCCCATGGGCAGAAGGGCAGTTTGCCTTATGCTGGTGGCTGTCTGCTGTGTGCTGGCTGCTTGGTCTTTGTCAATGAAATACCCTCTAGGCTTGGCAGGTGGGTGTGGGGGGGATCTCTTTGCCCTCTTAAGTATTTTATTAATCACATCCTCCTCCCTTTGCTGCCTTAGTCATCTTGTTTCTGTTAAAACCTAGCCTGCAGGCCATGATGTTTCTAACCCCCCTTTTGGGGGAGTTTTCTAGCTCTGAGAGCGAGTGGAGAAGGAGGAAACAATGTATACCGTGGGAGCATTTGCTGGCCACAAGCTGCTGACTCAGTAGCCGTGTTGGAACTCGCTGCGGACGGTCTGCTATGAACCCTGTGGCAGAGCATCGCTTCCAGTCCCCATGCTGATTCCTGCAAGTCAGCTTGGTCCAAAAGTAACAAGAAACCTGGCAAAGTTGATCGCTGTATCCATTGTGAAACCAGGTCTTGCTTCTCTTCTACCCTACTAACCCTTCCCTGGAGGTCTCTTTCCCTCGTTTCATCTTTGTTCCCAACCACAGCATCCCCTGGCCTGTTTGCTGGTTTGATCGCTATAGCCCATTTTAATTTTCTCTGTATATTGGTGTGCTGCTACTGAGCACTTGCTCCCATTTTGTAAACGCTGACTCGCAATGGTCTCATCTTCCCACTTGCCTGCAGGCCCTGTTGCACATCAGTGAATCGTACGTATGTAGTCTGTAACCACCAGCCTTGGATCTAGATGAGGAAAAGCCTTTTGGTCTGTGCTTGGGGTTTAAAACAATAAATGAAACAAGTCTCCAGCATGTAGGGCATTGCTCCTCTCTTAGTAATGTCAGATCATAGGTGGAGCAAAAGGGGCAAGAGTCTGACTATATCTGGCTTATTCTTTGTCTTGATTTCCCCCTTGCTGTGTCTGAGATGTGCTTCAGTTCTGTTATCATGATTTCATGCGTTGCAAGCATAAAACAATAATGTTTAGGTTTTCTGTTTTGTAGGAGAGGCTGTTTATTTGTTCTTTAAAGCTGTTTCTTTAAAAAGAAAAACCTTTTTCTGGTCACATAAACTTTATACAAGCAGCTTAATCTTTCTAGTGGCCTTGTTTGGGGAGAACTTTGACTCTGTACCGTTATCTTCTCTGCCGGGTCTTCCACGCTGCAGCTGATGGGGGGCAGTGCTAGAGGCACCGCTGGGCACGTGTCCTTGGGTTGCACCATGCTTTCCTGCCCACCCATGCCACCAAGATTTCTGAAATGCAACACAGACACAATAATGACTTGATAAAAGACCATAGGAGGCAAAAAAACCCAACAGAGCGGGAGTCCAAACTTCAGAAACATTTGTGATACAGATTATTGCCCTACTCCAGTTCTGCCTTTGAAAACTCCCTATTTATGAGAATCCAAACTCAAGGGAGGAGACTTGGTATGTAAAACCAGGCCTCTAACCACTCCAGACTGATCATTCTGTCTTCTGCCAGTGCTTACATGAGCTTACCACCAGCCATGCTTGGGCATCTGTCTCGCAGCACCTGTAGCAAGGCTCAGGGTGGTTGTTAAGACCTCTCCACCAAATTCTTTCCACCTCGAGTAACTACTCACTGCTGCCCATCTCTGCACTGTTGCACTGGGCCAGAGTCTTTTGTCTCCTTGACAGACATCTGGATTACCTACCTAGGGATCACAGTGATTTCACTTACGGTGTCTCATGGGTAGTGACACAGAATAACATGCAAAACCCTGCTACTTAAAAGTCTTTGCAGCAGGAGCAGCCTGCTGAGGCTATTTCTCACCACAGTCACCACCTGGCCTGTGGGGTCGGTCTGGTTGGTTGGTCTTGTTTTTATAGGATTTATATGACACATCCTAGACAAAGACCTATAGTAGGACTGTCAGATAATCATTATTATTTGGATTATTACTATTAGCGGTGTTTATTTATCTTTAATCTTAAGAATTGGTATTACTGAGATACTGGATAAATAAATAGATCCCGGAATTAATCTCTTGGAACGTCTCTTTATTTAGATTTTCTGAGAGAGCATTCCTAGTCCTCACCAGAGGGTAAATGTTAGTGCTCAGAAAGTTAACATTATGTAGACAAAAATAAACTCAGTTTATGGGATGGAAAACTCTGGGTCTTGATGGTTGGGTCAGTGTCCCGGGTTTTGGGCAGGACTAAATATCCTGCCCTAAATCCGGGACACTGACCCAACTGCCCCTGCCCCTGTTCTTGCCAACCACTTCAAATGAAAAGTTTCTGAAATTTTGGGTTGAAAGTATTATCGGAGGGGGAAAGAGGTGACCCAGTGATTCGATACTGACACTAGCAAATGCAGACTAGGCACATGTTTTTGTGGTGAAGGTGAGCTAGCAGTTGAAACCAATGTACCAAGAATTACACTGGACTCCCTCGCCATCTTCACTGGAGACTCAGTCTTGACTTTTTGGACTTGACTCCAGGCTGGTGCTGTACTCAAAGTTAGACTAGATGGTTGTAGTGACTTTCTGCTGGTTTGAGTTTTGTTTTTGTTTTTGTTTTGTTTTTTTTTAATAGAGCAAATCCAAAAGCAAAACCGTGGTGTTTGCAGATTTCTACATCATTTCAACTGATAGTAAATTAGCACAGCCCTGCTCAGCACCGCTGCAAATCAGGACACAACCAGTTAGCACAAACTGGTCTTAGACCCACTAAGCACATTTCATACAGGCTAGTAATCAGCCATTTGATGGCCAGGGCTACTTTTTTGTCTTGCCAAATTCCTCTTTCTCACCTTATATCTATGCAGTCACACCAGGGCTCCAAAATATACCAGTGGCAGGTCCCAGCCTGCGAAATTTCTCAGTCTTTTGGAGAAAAAAAGGTAAGCCTGGATTCCTGCTTATTTCTTGGCAACCCCTGGTGCCGTGGCTTGGATGATGGACAAGACAGTGGTGTGACTCACACAGTTTCACTGGATCTTTTGAGGTCTTGATCTAAAGTCATCCCAGTGCATGAGCTGAGTTAACATCCCAACTTGGGCAAAACCAGGCACCAACAGCGAGGGAGAGTCCATTGGCTTTGGAGAACAGACTCCTGCTTCTGTGCTGTAACCTGGGAACCTGTCCCTTCCCTGTTCTTTTATCTCCTTAGTTCCCCATGTTTTTTTGCACCTTGCTCTTCACTTGTCTCACGATGGCTTCCTCCGCTGGCTGCTCCTTGGCAGAGCCTTGCTGCTGAACTGCCCCGTCCATGTGCCGCGTTGCTCTGGGATTTGTTAAATGGCTTTTTGCGCTGCCTGTTAAATCTCATCCATACGTGCTAGCAAGCTCTGCTCTGGCTTCTGCCGAGTCCTTTTGTTGTCCTTGGCCACAGGAATAACTAATGGCAGCTGATAATGAACTGCATGTGAATGAGCAATGCAATTTAGTCCTGCTAAGCAAACTTATGCCCAGTACTCACTAGCTGTTCCTGAGGTTTCAGCAAGGATTATTCCCATTTCCTCGTACAACTGGTGATTTCATCGTGGATAGCGTGGGCAGTAATGAGAAACCATCGTGTCAGTATCTAAGCCATTTGCTGCCAATCTCCTGAGTGCTGCAGGAGCCTTGCTAGTGGGACTCTGGGCTCGAAGCAGTGCTTGACATCTGGAGCAAAGGATTCAGGGGTTATTTATCTTAGTTTTTTCCTTTGGAGGTGGTATGAATTAGTCATTGTGATTGGGTTTGTTCCCGAGGAGTAGGGACCCCTGTACTCTGCACATGGCATATTTCCATGTGTGTAGTCTGGACCACGGCCAGGCTGAGTTTGGATAAATCGATGTGAACCCAGAGTGACCCAGCTGAGGGCTGTGGCGTTTCTCTGCCTTTACACTGGGGAAACTGAGATCAGGATTTGGCCTGTGCTTTTTAACAGTAACTGATGGCAGGAAGGAGGGCGCAAAGTTCCATGGATGCTTTTGTTTCCAGCCAATGTATCGGCAATAAGGTATTGACATTTTTATTTCTTGGCCATGAGCTAGTGATGAATAATGAAGGCAGGGGGTCTGACTGTGGGTGGGTTCAGGCAGCAAAGAGCTGTTCCTTGTCAGCCTGTACCTCCCAACCAGTCCTTCTCCTTTCCATGACAACTGGTCAGTTAAACAGACCCTCCAGAGCTGACGTCAAGGGTCAGGGATTTGGTCACCAAATAATTATAGCAGCAAAAAAGCATCCCCTCCCCACCCCTTCCTTCCCACATGCTCCTGCTGAATCCCGGCTCATAAATGTCCTTTTTTTCCTTTCTTGGATGGGAAGCAAAGCCCACATGTATTAGCTGGAACATATGGCAGAGTTTGGCTGCAACCCATTGGTTGTGAAGGCCAAATACTCACTTGTAGGTTCTTGTTCACTTAAAAAAAAAAAAAAAAAAAAAAAAGGAGAAAAACACGTTCTTTCAGGATAAGATGAAGGGCTGAGTCTGTGCTCCTGCTGAGATGGGAAGCAGATAGGGTGCGGGACAGCACGCTGACCATGCTGTCTTGCTGAGGAATGTGTCCCCTTGCGGCACGGAGGTGACAGGCTGGCCATTGAGAGGTGGTCTGGTGGCAGCTGCCACCACCCTCTGCCCCCTGCCCTGATGCTGGTTCTCAGGTCAGGCAGAGTTTGCAGACGGGCTGCTTGGGAGAATGTCATTAGCACCAGGGCACAGGGCGGCTGGGAGGTTTTAAATGTGGCGTCGCCATGGACAGGGGAAATTTCTGGCTTTGTAGCACTAAAGGTTTTATTAAGGATGGGGAGAACATCTGGGAGATGGCAGAAAACCCTTGAAGGAGAAGCAAATGAAGTGACATTGTCAGAAATGGACTGTCTGCACCACCAAAATGTACCTCTGTCCCAAAAGTTTCACATCAAGGCACTAACATCAGATTTGTGCAGTGAATGGTTTCCCTGAATGTGCTGAATGACAGGGGCTGCTACGGGAGATGCATTCAGTGCTTGAAAACTGGGATTTAGGTCCGAAGCCAAACTCATGTTTGCACCTTTAAAAAAATCTTGTTTCCACTATAGAAAATTGCATCCTTAGGGTATGGAGTTATAATTTGGTAGCAGATCAGAAGCATGTTTTGGGGATGCTGTTGGCTCCAGGGAGCAGTGCGAGGTGCTTTGCTGCCTCTGTCCCGTCACCGGGTTTGCTCAGGGTGAGACCATGCTGTGTGCAGTTACCCTCCGGCACGTATGTGCCCGAGCTATCTGTAGCAATGTGAGTGTGGGTACCACAGCGTATAGCTGGTGTAAGTGGGGTTGGACACGACCTGGCCATCGGGAATCACTGTGGCTGCAATAAATGGCAATTGATGGTAACGTGGCTGCTTGCTGACCCTCACGAGGCTGGTGGGTTTCTCTGCTGGCAGAGCCAAACCTTTGCTTGCTGCCTTGCCAAGCGGCATCGCTTGTTCCTTTGCATGGAGATACTTTGCCAGGTCCTCTGCTCCTCTTTGGTGGAAAGCCACCCTGGGCCTTGCATGTGCTCCTCTGCCTCCCAGCACACAAGGATTTTACAATGGAATTTAAACAAACAAACAAAAAAATCGGAAAAATCACAAAAATCGTTGTTGGACACCAACATGCTGCTTTTCACCATGATTTTTCCATGCCAGCTGCAGTGGTGGCTTTGATCTCACATCGTGTCCTTGCAGAAAGACGAGCCTGAGACCGTGCTGTGTCCTGTCAAGGTCAGAGGCAGGAGCACTTGAATCCGGAGAGCCTTCTGCCCGCAGCTTTGCTGCAAAAACAAAGAAGAGTGGGCAAATCCTGGGTGACAGTATTGCAGGTGGGGCACTGCCTAAACCCGCAGCTCTTTGAGGTCTGGGCTGGACGCCCGAGGGTGTGATGGGGAGATGTGCTGAAGTTCATAGCCCAGGGCTGTGGGTGCAACTTCTTTTGAAAATGGAGCCAGCAGTATCCCTTCCCAGAAAAGATCAGTGTGGTACAGAGAGAAAGAGCTTGGAAAATATCCTTCAAAATATTTGCTGAAGGTGTTGCCTGTGACTGCCCAGGGACTGAAGCAGAGTCTGGTGGTTCCCTTGCTTAGAAAGCGCTGTTTTTAAAGTGGTTTTTGCCAAGGCACTGCCTGTTCTGAGGCTTATATATATTCTGGGGCATCCGTGTCCTGAGTTACTCTGTCTCTTTGGAAGCAGATGAGAAACTGCAAAGTTTCATTGAAATAGTCTGAAAGGAAGAGCATTGACTTGCGGTATGTTGTACTGTGCTGCTGCTGGAAAACACTTACCTATCCACAGCTGCCAGCCTCATCCAAAGATCTGTGATTGAGCAAAATATTTCAGTGATGGGGAGGAAAATGTGTCATGTCTTATCCACATTTTCCTTACTTATAGAGCTGTGTAATAAGTGGATTTTTTAGTGCATTGGTATTCCTGAGATGCTTCAATGAACAAAACTTTTCATTTTGTTCTTGAGAGTCTTTGTAGGGATAATCTTGGAGATGTGTGGGTACATGATAAGGGATTCCTTTTTTTTTATGGACTCTATTAAACCTCATTCTATTTTAAGGAAGCTAGAATTAGTTAAAAACCATTTTTTCAGAGAGTTCACCTTACCTATGTCCCTTTCAGGTGCGTTGCAAAGCATCCTACCTGCCAGGACTGCTGGTCTCTGTATCACAGGGGCTGAGAACAGACAGGAGTTGTCTCACATATGGACAGCCCTGATCACTGGGAAGTGTTTGCAGGCTGTTAAACAGGAGTTGTGAGATGCACTGATCTCCAGAGGTGGGTGAGGGAAGGCTGTTTGTTTAGAGGGGAATCACATCGCTGTTGGGAAAGCTTTGTGGTGTTCCCAATTCCGGCTGATCTCTCCTGCTGAGAGCAGGACGTTGGGGCAGGGTTTGCTGCAGCCTGAGCGAGTGGTGCTGGTGCGTCTTGTGCTACGAATGACCGTGGTGTGGAGTCAGGACACTGTGTGTGTGTAGACACTTCAGGATGCTGCAGTGACTGCAAATCCCCATTGTGAGCTGCTGGGGAAGCAGGTCTGCAGCCTGGAACTGGTCCAGCACTCCCACTCCTGGGGCAGGCAGAGGGTACCCATTTCACACAGCTCCGTGGTCAGCGTGGTGCAGAAGCTGTTAAGCCCCCCCAGGTTGTCTCCAAACGGGCTCAGCTGGGGGATGAGTGGGCCAAAATGCAGCCCCCAGCACCAGCATTGCTGGTGTCAGCGTGGACTGGGGTGCCTAACAGCCAACGCAGCCTCCTCAAGCAAACAGCATGGCAAGAGTTGATATTGCTCTTGCGTTTGGTCACTGCTATTCCCTTTGCTTTAAATACTAAAGTCTTTTGGCAGCTGGTAGTTCCCCTTATCCCTTGGTTGGCAGTCTCACTGTTTCCTTTAACATACGCATTGCATCCTGGTGTCCAGATGCTGGTGGCTCTGCTGCTTCTCCAGAGTTGCTGCGCCGGGGTCAGTCTCAGACTCGCTGGCTGTGACTGCCCGTTCGAGTTTGTCTCTTCCTCCAGCCAGCTGCCTTGGCTCACTAGGGTACTGCTAATAAAACTTGATTTCAGACTGGATCCTTTTATAAGGCAGGCAAATAACAAATAAAACAGCAGTGCACTGCTTTAGGAAGCAGTTTGTCCACTCAGCAGCTGTCAGCTGCGTGTCCCTTCTGTACAGCTCAGGCTGTGCTGCAAGCTTCTGGTAGCTCTCTGCCAGCATGTTCTGCGTGTTGTGAGGATGCAAAGGACGTCCTCAGGCTCCCAGCCCTCTTTACATCAGGCAGTCAGCTCCAGCAGTGCCCATATAGCTTTGCTTCTCTGATTTGCCAGCATGCTCTGACTGAGCTGCCCACGCATCCTTCAGTCCCCTCTGCCCGGCTGCTGTGGCAGACCAGCAGTGCCCTGTTTTATCCACGTGTGCATCCACTGGGCAGTTACTCAGCTCTAGGCAGCTAACCCTGTTTGCCACAGAGTTCCTTCCCCAGGTAATGTCCGTGCCTGGCCTGTAGCCTTCAGTTGGGTTACAACTGAAGCCTGGCTTGGGCAGGTTCATTGCAGCGCTTTGGCCTGCATGGGGGAGCTGAAAATGTTGCACCCCTGGCTCCCATCAGCACAATCCTCGCACTCTCCTGCCGCTTCTGTCTCTGTCTGTTGTGCTTTCCTGGCCATCCTTCCTGCTGCTCGGGTTTGCTCTCCGCCACCCAAACTGACTGAACCTTTCTATCATCTGAGCATCCCCAGATCTGACTCACTACTGTATAAAGGGGCAGATCCTATACATCCTCAGTACTTTAATGTTGGATTAAGGTCTACATTCCAGTAGCCTCAATGACTTGGATGTAACTAAGGCACAACGTGCGACATCACTGCCTGGTTGTTCCCCGGTGCCCGAGTGGGTAGTTCAAGCCTGGATGATGGGAAGGCTGCAGTGAGCAGAGTGCGAGGAGGTGCCTGGGGGAGGCAGCTCTGCAAGACAGCGGTTTGTAGAGGACAAGGCTTGTAGCTCCCCGCCTGCCTGGGATGTGCAGGAGAGTTTTAGTTTTGGCAGCTGCATTCTCCAGTATGACAGCTGAAGCTCAGGGATTTGAACTAATCTATGATTCTTTGAATGTTCCCAAGCCCAGGTCTGAGCTTGACAAAAGAGATTTCCCCATCTTGGGGGACTCATTCCAGCCTGACTGCTGTTTGGGTTTTAGATGTTCAGCAAAAGTCCCTCGAAAATGACTTTTGCACTGTAGCACAAGGCTTCCCACAGTGGTGTTTTTAACTCCAAATCACTGTTATTTTAATCAGCATACTTCTAGTTTCCAAATCTATTTTTGGATCCTTGCTGTTAAATCTAGTTAGATTATAGACTCCTAAATAAACAATTTTTAGCCTCTAATGTTTTTTTGAATCAAATCAAACCAAGTAGAGGGACCTGAATAATCATTTGCCTGGACTTTTTCTTTGAAAGTTACAGCACTTAAAGCTGTCAATGAACTGCCAGCAATCAGTGTGCTCAGGTATCTTGGAAAACGCAGTGTAGAAACCATACTGTCCTTCATGATGCTTTTGAGAAGTATTAGATATGAAAGGTTTGCATGCTTCAGGCTTATTGTTTACATTCCTGTTCCTTTGCTGTTATTTTACGCAGTGGAAGTTACAGTTCAGCTCCCAAGTGGAACGGTCAGTGGAGTCAGGCGGTGGAGCCATGCTCAGAAAGGGCTCCAGGTCCTTAGGGATCTTCTGTGCTGCTCTTTGGGGTTGCTTTGGTATTGCAGCCAGCCTGTGGTGAATATCAAAGTCCTGCTAAGTAGGATTGACAGTTGTGCTCTTGCATGCTCTAGGTGTGCATCATAGGCTCTTCTCACACGCACAGATATGCGTGGAGCTGGGGTGATGAAGAGGAAAACCCTACTGGTGTTTGCCTGTGCTGCACACCTGAGGTGGGAGGGACTGCTCAGGTGTAAGGGCCAGTAACGGTTGGCTCTGTGAGTAAGGGATTATTTCACTGGGTTCAGAATGTACTCAAGCCTAGAAAGAAGTGTTTTGGGGAATTGATCAGGATTACTGTGCCAAGTGAAGTAGTACACTGGTGTAGCTATCAGTGCTTCTTGGTGCCATGGTACAGCTGGGTCAAAAGTGCATTATATGAACCACTTCACTGCCCATCTTATTTAAGCTACTTAATGCCAGGTTTGGAGGTTACCCTCTACTATTGAGGGAGGAGAGCCAAGCGCAGACAGCTGAACTCTCAACCATATTTAATTTTGCTCTGTTTGCTCTTGGGGGTAGGAAGGATGGAGTTTGGAGAAAAATAAGGAAGGGAGTAGCTGCTTCTCTTTTCATAGCATTTCCTATGTGCCAGGAGGACCATCAGGCTTTTTGGAGTTTATCCTTGTAGATTCTCCTGTTGCAAAACTGCAGTAGATGCAGGCTGTGCTATACTGTCCCTTTCATGTGCCAGCAAGCTTCACCCTCTGCTCTTATATACACTTAGTGCTTTAGCAGTCCTGAGCATGGAGAACTAGATCTGTTTTTATTTAGCATTAGGAGTTGTAAGGAAGTGCTCAGCTATCTCTTGTTTCAGAGCAGTCAGTGCAAGCAGAGACTTTGTTCCACCAGTGACCTGTGACTACAGAAGGATGTCAGTGCTGGGGAATTTCAGGCAAAGGTATGTACAAAATGCTGCTGAAAATACCATGGTTTGGAGCCTTCCGAGTTGCACACTTTGTTTTTGGTCCACCCTGAGGACTACTGCTCTGGCTGCCAGACTGCACTGTAAGTTGGTGATGGATTTAGCAGAGTGTCCTCACACGTGTCTGGATTTGAAATCTGGTCATATTAGCAATAAAACTTGCTGGTTTATACTGTGTAATGGCATAGGTGTATCTGTCCTTTAATCTGAAAGCGCTGAGCTGGAAGTTGTTAGTATAAATGGAGGGGAGTGTGACCTAGCTTATGCAGTAAGAAAAAGAGTTAGCCGAGTTGGTACTTATACTTTCTGTGGACTTATTTCAGTTCTAATGGCTCAGGTTGATGCCTGATGACTTACTAAAGCACAAAAACTGCATTGTGTGTTGAACCGTGTATTCTGAATACAGTGTGTTGGGTTTCCATTCTGCACAGCGCTCAGGTGCGATCTGGCAGACCTCATGCTTATACGTAGCAACTGCCTGATGGTCCCAACTGTGTTTTATTTGGGAGTGTGTGTCCCAGACAGGGGCTGCTGTGGCCATCAGCAGTAGTTCGTGAGTCAGGACAGAAATGGCTGGGTTTGGTCCTGCCCAGCACTCCATGCCCTGGTTTGACCATCTGCGGAATGAGTTTGATGTGCAGTAATTATACACCAGGCACTTGGCATCGTAAGACATAACTGACATCACATGTTTGGAGAGTGTCAGATGCGCTGCATGATATCTGTGTACTGCGAGTGAGCTCCTACGGGAATAGCATGTATAAACAGCACATTAATTAAAGATGTCCTGTACTGCAAGAGAAAAGCCCACTTATGGAAGTGGTTTGCTCAGAGTTAGTAGTGCTGCCTGGCTTATTAGCAGCACGTGAGCTAACTCGTCTCAGTGGAAACTGATCATGCAGCAGTATGAACAGTCACAACTGTCCTACGTAGGAAAGAGGAGACATACGTGACAGCCGTGCGGGTCCAGGATGGGTCAGCTTCAGACATGACCCTTTGTTAAAGTTCCTTCGCAGGGAGCAGTACAGTGTCTGTGTTTCAGAAGCCCAGCACTCCACACAGCAAACATTTGTGGTTAGGTATTCCTCATTACCTTTGCAGAGATCTTTTTGACTTTGGGACCTTCAGTATATTTTATTCCAGATGTTTTTCCCTGAGTTGCTGCTGCTGTTTAAAGGGCCCTCAAAACCTGATGACATCCCTGGGATCTGGGGGAAATTGAGCATCTCGTATGAGTGTGAGCCCTAAATTATTACCAGGCTGCAGAATAATGGTTCTCCTTGTTTTGGGCCTTTACAGCCTGATAGGATCACTGTAGGAAACATGATCCAAGGGGTTTTTTTGGAGTAGTTCTTGAGTTACAAACACTTTCTGGTTGGGACCTGGACTGAATCTGGAAAGCCAGCTGCCTTGTCCAGGGGCAACAGCTTTCATTTCACAGAGCAGGATGCATCTGGCCAAGGATGAAAGGTGAAGTGGGGCTCCTCAATGTCCTGAACCCAATCCCATCCCTCTGCAGCATCACCACACCCTGCCATAAATCCCATCCCATCCTCACACCACAAATGCCCCTGGGAATCTGCTTTGCACCTCTGTTTCTTTCTGCTGAACCTCATCAGCAAACCCCCTACAATCAGCGTGAGCTAGTACAAGGAGAGTCAGACCCATCTTCATAGCTCAACCAGCCATGGGGCTGAGCAGGGCTGACAGCTCATCCTGTCTGCAGCTGTGCTGCTCGAGGAAAGTTGCTGAGAGTGACTCTCCCTTTGCAGCAAGACTTCATCTATTTTTTTGTATTGCCTTGCTTTAAAATATAAAAAAAATCACTGCTGGAAAAATAATTATTTCAACATCCATTGAGAGATTTTTGGAAAGTCGATTATTCTGCTTAATTTCAAATCCATGGAGTGAACTGTAATCTCAGCTCTGGAGCATGTTTCAGTTTGTCTTCCTCCCATGGGAGAGTCAAAAGAGAAATGCGAGAAAAGTGGAGCAGGGAACAGAAATGGCAGAGGAATCAGGGGAAATGAGTCACAGTGTCAAATGTTCTTCGCATACTCCAGTGCTGAACCAGGGGAGGATGTCATGAGGATGCTGTCATGTTGCGGGGCACTCACCTGTAACAAGTTTTGAGGAGGATGAGTAGTGGTGGGATCGGTTTGTTTTGAAAGGAGGAACTTGCAAAAAGGTTGGATTTGAACTTCCTTGTGTGGAAAACTGGAGCAAGAGTTTGTGCTGGGACTGTAGCAGCCAGGCAGGCTCTGCTGCAGCTGGGAAAGAGGGAGCTGATGGTAATATCTTGCAGGGTCTCAACCCTGCACAAAGCAAACGGCTGTCATTCATGTCTTTTAACTTGTCAGGTATCTTGTCTGTGTCACGGTTTTGAAGGCTGTGTAGCTTTGCTTCCACCCCCGTAAAGCCCGTGTGCCAGGTATCTGGCAAAGCCAGCACTGTCACCTGGGGGATTTGGTCCTTCCCCCAGGAGGGACAGGTCTTCCAGGCCAGGTAGCTGGAAAGGTTTAACGAGGGATTGCTCTCAGGTAGCATGTGTCAGGTTTTCCTGTCACTGAAGCATGTCCAAAATTTGATAATTTATTTTTTTTGTGTCTAGATCCCACTAGAAGATTTCATATTTATCATCTTTCTTTTGTAGGGCATTGGTCTTCAGCAGCAAGCGTAGACACATTTCTTTTCTGAACTACAGTTACATGTATTGTTACAGAGGAAAATTCGTAACAGAGCTGATTGGTCTTTTGATGGCTCCCAGGTTAGCAATTGGGAGCATCTTAGCCTGTTCATAAACACCCTTTCTGCTACAAAGTGAGGATTTCCAGGAGCTTTTGGCTTTTGCTTTAGCAAAAGGGATATGCTTACCTGGCATGTGATGCAGTACCCCAAACTCTGCTTTGCTTGAGACATACGTCTTTGTATCCAATTACACAAGTGTTAGTGTATTAAACTGCTCTGTGATGTCTTCTGCAGAGCTGTGCAGGGCATCTTGTGGATTTGGGAGATCTCAGAGCTTGCTTGTGCATACACACTCATGTGCACTCATGGGTGCAGAGCTTTAGGAAAAAAGATAGCAGATGTATTCCTTAAATCCTTCAGAGTTCCCCACTGGAAGAAAACTTGGCAAAAATACGGCATCCTGAATTTGTAAATGTTTGCTTCTTTGTTCACATTTGCTCATATCCCCAGAGGAATGAAGTCATTTATTTGATTTGCCCTGCTGCTTCACACTCCTACTTATGAATGGTAGGGAGCAGGACTGCGAGTATGAATAGCCTGGCCGCATGTGGTTTTGAAAGACGTGTTCACTTGCACATTAGTGTCCGAGTAGAGTAGCTGGCTCTGAAATCCTATCAGTAGGGCTTTTGAGTAACTTAAAACCTTTCTAGTAGATGCTTAGAATTTCTTCCACTCTGACATTGTGTAAGCCCCTGTTGAAGTTTCATTACCTCAGTAACCACAGAAAAGCAGCCAGCCTTTTCACTGAAACCTTCTCCACAAAGGTCTGGATTCATTTTCTTTTTTTTTTTTTTCCTTTTTCCTTGAATGCAGAGCACAGCTTATTGTAGATTAAATACAGGGTAGAAGGCCAAGATCCCATATGGATCTGGGTGGCAGTTTTGCTAAAGGTGGAGTATGAACGTGTCTTGTCCCCGGCTACGTCTGTGCAACTTTGCACTAAATATGGAAGATGACCCATATAATTTTCAACATAAGTAGGATATTCAGTGCTTTCTTTAGAGTAGCTTATAAAAGACCAGTCCCAAACAGCTGCCGTTTCATGGGCCATTCTTGGTATTTTCCATGCTTTAAATAACTCCAGAGCTTCGTGTCGTGCTCTGGTGGGAGCTTTCCCCACTTTTTCTCTAGAAGTTGTTCCAGAAGCTTCTGTGTTGCTTCAGTGATTTGCCACTGGCTTAGCAGGGCATCGTGGTGTGGGCACTCACAAGATTTCTCTATCACTCCTTCTCCTGGGTGCAGGTTTCCCAGCAGAGGGACTTCAGCCCTCCCCAGAACGGCACATGTCCTCCTTGGTGCAAGCATCCCCTTCCTGCGTTCACCACCAAACCCTATCAAGGTTGCTTCCAACCGGACTCCTCCTGCTACTGGTAACATAAATCAGAAGAATTACCCAGGAACAAAAAATGTATTTTTTTGCCCAGCTTTTTGTTCTGGCTGGTTTCACACCAGCAGACGGTGACAGTGCATGCCACTGCTATGTAGAAAGTTTAAAATCTCAGCTTAAAAATTTTAGGCAAACCTCTGCCAGCTGCCAATACATGGAGCTGCTGAGGACTTTTTCATGCTAGGACTTGGGAAAGATTTTAACTTTTGCCTTTTTTTCACTTTTTTTTTTTAAGTGGCCTGACCCCAAACAACTGAAATCAGTGGCAAACTGAACATCAAGTGAAAAAGGATTCTTTATCTGAACCCCCTGAACTCTCAGTTTAAATCCGGCCAAGTTCCACTTGCTGACGCTTGGAGAGAGGCAAAGGAAAAGACCCTTTTAGACACCAGGCAATGCATTATATGTGCCTTCCCAGACACTCTCATTTTCAGTTCTTTTTTTTATTCAAATACCTATAAAATTAAGGGTTTGTTTTCTTTGGCACAAGATCATGCCTATTTTCGGAAGCATCCAGAGCTGCTCCAAATGCTGCAGTTACTGCTGCTGGGGGAATCGGTGCCAGGCAGCTGCTCTTCATTTTAGGGAATTTAAGAAAAGTTCATAGTGCTTAGCTGGTGTTTTATGTTTAGTAAAGCCTCTGTTTTCTCCCCCAGAGGTTCATTAATCACACCATTTGTTGCTTAAGCAGCAAGGTAGCAATCAGACAGAAATGACTGATGTTATTTGCTCATATCTGATACAAAGTTGTTGGAGTATGAAAAAAAGATGAGAAGATTTCTCAGGCCTGAGAAAGAAAAGCTGTTACTTCTGTCTGTGCTGTGGGGGGTCCAAGGCAAGAAGCTTACCTTAGCTGAGCAAATGAGCACACAAAGCTCATCTAACAGCTTTCCTCTCTCATGGTGGGGATGGCTTTTTTTTTCTCCAGCTAATGATTTTTTCGTGTGTAATCTGCACAGAGCCAGTGTGTGATTCTGCTCTGTGCTAGCGGATGGGATGCTCAGAGCCAATAATAAGCATACAAACTTCTGGAGTTGATGGACATTCATCTCAATGATGAGATGCACTGATGTGGTAGGTAAGTTACTGAGAGTGTACAAGTTCAGCAAGGTGAGAGGAGGAACAAGAGTTCCCTGCTCTTGGTTTGTGACTGTGGGCAGAATCTGCTGCACATCAGACACCCACCACCCCAATAAAATGAAAAGATATGAAGAGGATAGAAGTTTGATCATGTGCTTTGCCACAGATCACACCATGACTTGTTAGATTTATTCAGTTTTGAAGACTAAAAGGCCCCTGTAAATTGCCTTCCATAGAAAATAAAAAAAAAAAAAAAAAGGCAATGTATGACAGAAAGGTAGCAATGGCAAATGGACTGGCAGGGCTGCTCTGTGCCCTACTCCAGACAGCATGGGTCTCTCCAATGACCTGAAGTCCATGCCTCATTCTTAATTTTTAAATTAATTTCAGTCATGTAGGTACAGCTGTTCAAATTTGTGTGCAGGAGGGAAGTTTTGCTCTACATGTTTTCATTGCAGATAACTGCAGAAGGAAGAGGCTTCACCGCACCACGGGGCTCAGGCAGAACTGTGTGTATTGGCAGGCAGACAAGAATTATCTCTTCATTAGTGTGGCAGTACATTTGCATCTGTAACAATTAGCAAGCTCTGAATGTTTGATCTAAACTTGTTGTGGGGCAGCAGGTGTGAATTGCCACCTGCAATTCATGTTGTGTTTCTTCTGTATCTCCTTCCCGTGCCAGATGCTACCTGGTTCATCAGCAAAGCCGCTTGTTTCCACCCTGTGCTTCTGGTTAGGCCTAACCAAATCCACAAGTGGGGTGTAAGGGGGAAACAACTGTTGGTCTTTCCTTAATATTCCCAAGACAGAGGTTTGCCAAGTCTTTCAGTGGATGCCAACGTTGCCACCGGGTCCCTCTCCGCGTGATATGCAGTAGACAGGGCAATGAAACCATTTCACCATAAAAGCTGTGGTGCTAGAGCTGCTTCCCTGAGCCAGCTGACATTTCACACTCCCTGCTGAGAAAGTCTTGCTGTAATCTGCTAGATAAGGAAAGTATTTTTATTTCACCTCCCTTTCACCTCTGAATACAGTGTTTGCTAAGAATCTGGCTGTGCCACAACGGCACATTTTTGCAAGGGGAGGAGGAGACTCTCCATTACCACAGATGTTTGTCTTATCCTCTTACAGCTTGCTGAGTCAAGCAGATGCAGCCCAAAGATGACATAGGTTGTATCTCGAACTTTCCAGGTTTTTCCACCCTTGCAGACCTCCCAGCTGGTCATTGTGGTTTCAGCTAAAAATAGAATTAAGGGAGTTGACTCATCCTTCAGGGAAAGAGCAGAGGAAGGACCTGGATTTTCATGTCTTTTCCATGCAGGAAGCATGGTTGATCCGATGGCTTCAGGAGCTCATCACCTGAAGGCTTGCAATGTATGGAATCTGGGAACTGCTTCCAACTCTTAGCCCCTCACTGGGATATGGGGATTGCTGTACTGGCACTGTGTCAACAGAAGTGACACTGAATAGGTCAGAGTAGAAAAACCAACATGGCTTTGTCTGGAAAGTCACAGAATGGATGAAACTTTCACCGAGAGCCATTTGGTCACAACATTTTGAAACCAGGAGCCTGCAGTTTGGCGTCTTGTCCTGTAGGAGAGCAACTAAGTAAGGTTTCAGAAGCTCTGAGTACTGACAGCTGCCATGAACCTCACACTGAAGTTCCAGAGGCAAACGTTGGCGTTGGCCTCTTGGAGAGCTGATCGCCTTCCTGCTTCAGCCTTGGGGACTCAGGACACTTTCTGGCTGGGGTGTTTTGGGCTGTGATGCTGGTTGCTGCCGGCACCTGGAGCTGGGAAACTGTGCTGGGCTGGGGAGTTACTCTGGTGCTGATTCAGAAAGGCAGGTGGGGAGGATGCTAGAAGATGCCTGTATTGTGACATTTGTCCAAAAGAGCTTGTTTCCGGGAAGAGAGTTGCCATACTTCTTTCACAACTTCAGTTATAAGCAACCAGCCTGGAATGGAGCCTGAAAATGTAGAGAATCATGGGCTTTTTCATTCTTGGTTGTACACAGCTTCTTCATCTTGGCCCTTGAGAAAGGGCAGAGCTCTGGTTTATTTTCCAGCTCACAGCCAAGGCAGACTAGTCTCATGGAAACTGGATCCTTGCAGAAGAAAAATGTAGAGGGTGTTGGTTTGTTTTCTTTGCCATTTATCTTGCTGGAGAAGAGGAAGTGGAGGACTGGAAATGAGACAGGTATATCATCCCCTGATTAATGTGAATTGTCTAGTGTGTTTTGGGATGAATCCCAGTTTCCTTTGGTTATTTTTATCCTAAAAGGTGTGAAGTGCTAATCTGAATTTCATCAAGCGACTTGTTGATGCTTCTCATGCAACAGATGCTTCAGCTGAAATGTCTCAGCACAAGCGAACAATCAGAGGGTCTATGGGTGCGCGGGGGAAGAGCAGTAAATTAGGTTGAAGCTTGAGGTACCAGCCGAGGAGAAGGCTGATGAAGGCAGTGGTGCATGAGTGGCTGCCTGCCTGTGCCTGATGCACTGATCTTGCACTACAGATTGATTTTCTGCTCCTGTGTTTTCAAAGATACCCATGACATCAGTCAAGCAACTTTTTTTCATCTTTCTCTTTCCCGGGTCTATACAATAGGGTGCCAAGGAGCAGCATGAAAACAGAGGTGACACACTGCCTGGCTGACACAGGGCTCCTTTGACTTCTGGTTTCAGGAGGAGGCAGAGTTGGAAGAGAAGCAGTTTCCCACCTGGAATTTCCTGTTTGGGTGCTGGGAAAGTTGTTAGGGATTCCAATCTTAATTAGGAATTTTTTGTTTCAATTAAGATCCTTTCCAGATAAACTTGAGCCTCATACCAGATGTGTCATAAACTCTTCCCTGCAATTCTGCTCCTTTGAAGCTCCTTGCAATAACACACTATGGACGTGCAGTGCAGAAACCACATTTGGATTTTTCTAGTGAGAAAACCTATTTGTCCCAGGCTTTTTGTTATTGCTGTTGTTACTCTTAGTAACATTATGTGCACTAGAAAACAGATGATTAATGGTATGGTCGGAGGGGGAGGTTTGTTTTTGTTTTTTGTTTTTAGGCAACTGACACGAGCAGCTGTATCCAGTTAGAATAAAGGTCCGTAAGAGTGGCCAGCACTGGACACTCAAGGAAGGACAGAAGAACAGCAAAAACGTTGTGACAGTTGCCTCAAATGCTCACCCAGCCTCCAGAACTGGTGGCTGTGGGGCAGCCTAGATCTGAGGTTGGTGTCTGTGCCTGTGAGAGTCTCCACTGAATTTTTCCTCTATGAATTTGTCTGCTTGCTTTTGAACTTTCATAAGGGTTTTGCATGCACTGCCCCTTCGAAGTGTAATGATGCTCTGTGTGAAGACTTGCCACCTTGCCTTTGGTCTGAAATTGTCACCTCTGTCCTCTTGCTGCCCTTCATTGTAATGTATTTGTTCATTGGTGACTCAGTCAACTCCTTCAGTAGTCTAAAAGTTCTTGAAAAAACAGTAAAAAAAGAAGGAGGAGGTGTCACGGTGTAGGTGATGCTAGTTAAATTGTCCTTTCATGCAGATGATTGACATATAGATTTCTGTGCTGTATTAATAATGTGCATGTGTATTTGTGGTGGGGAAGGAGGCAGGATGGGGAGGTTGGTGGGGTGGAGGGGTCTTAGGGCAGTGTGGGAAAATCAAAATGCCAGGAGAAGGCTCTGCGATCCACCCGACAAACCTGCAACAGGGTCTGCTGGGAGCTGGAACTGGGCAAGTTCAGAGCACAAATAGGATGCTTATTTTCAATATTAAGGGCAGTTAGCAATTGCAATGATTCATTAAGAACTAGGGCAAATCGTATGTCCTGGGAAATTTTCTGAACTAAAAGTGCTCAAGATCTTTCAGAAATTGAAATTAATTCTGAAAAGTCATAGATTCGTGTGAAGGTTGAGTTGGGAGGCACTTTAAAAACTTACCAAGTCCAACCACCTCCTATGAGATAGGTACACGCCAGATATTTGTCAGATGTGTTTTTAAAATCCTCCTGAGAAGGAGAATCCCGAGTTCCCAAAGGAAAATGTCCTTGAAGTTGGGAACTTTTTTCCTGATACCTAGATAAACATTTTTGCATGCTACAAACTAAGCCAGTGGATAGACCCTGGCTTCTCATCACCTTTATTTTTATATATCAGCCTTTTATACATTTGAAGGTTGTTTTCAGCTCCCCTCTCAGTTTTTTCAAATCTAGCTTGAGAAAACCCACTACTTTCAGTCCTACCTCCTGGACCAGACCTTCTAGAGCCATTTTATCTCTCTCTTCCTTCCCGCCCCTGCCTCAACTCTGCTGGATTCTGTTTAGCTTGTGTTCACTTTTTCCAAAGCATAGACCTTGCATTTCTTGCTGCTCATGTCCTGCAGTAGGACTGCTAAAACTGATGTTATGGTGAGATACACTGTATGCAAGAGCAGCCCACATTCTTATTATTATTCTAGCACTTACATTTCTGCAGAAATCAGATTATTTGCCATGCAGGTGTATCCTCCATATTTGTAAGTCCAAGGCTGGGTTAAAACTATGCAAGGCTAAAGAGGTATTTTTCCCTGGAGACGAGTGCTTGTGGAAAGGGCTCTTCCTACTGAGGGACCTGTCACAGATACAGACCAAGGGGGGATGACGCCTACTCAAGAATGCTGACAGCAAGTGCAAATGAGCAGATGTTTCAGAGGTGATAGGACGCACAAAGGCAGCATTTCCTGTTAGAGATGGTTGATTTGCTGAGGAAGTTGGATTCAGGGCCAAAAGAGCAAGAGCAGAAGAACCTTGTGGGTGGTTTCTTGTGGTATTATTCCAGAGGAGATGCTGATTTAATACTTCCTGTTGTTCAATGTTGCAGTGGGATTCTCCAGTTCCCAGGGCAAGAGAGTTCACGGTGCTGAGCCCTTGCTTAATGGTATGCAGTGCAGTGGCTGCATGTGCTCTGCCATGGCAGCAGATGTGGGAGATGCTGGGTGCTGCTGCCTGTCAGTTAGGTTGGAAAACACTGCTGAATTCATAAGGAAGGGTCTAGAGAGCAGGGGCAGAGCTGCAGGGTATTGCTCTGGAAATGGCATTCAGGGAGCCTCCTGCCTTGCTGGGAGCTGGTTAACGGGATAAAGTCATAGCATGGGGTCCGAGCCAGCTATGCAGCACCATGAAGCTGCAACAAGTGTTGAAGACAGTTAGTTCCTTAGTGTCTTACTGACTTGCCTGTGGTCACCCTTATAAGCAAATTCCCCTCCACTGGGTAACGAATTACCAGATCCAGACGGAGGAAGTCTCTCATCATTCTTCTCCTCTGAGGTAACTCAGATTCTTTGTAAATTAATTTGTTTTACAAACTGGAAGCACAGGATACAAGAACAGTGGGTAAGAATCTCCTCCAAGTAGTACTTAAGTGGATAGAAACTTAATATAGGTCAGATTGCTATGCCAAATTCCAACTATCCAAATTGGCGAGCTGACTTTCTGCTTTCCTATATCCCTCCTCAGATGTAAACATCAATAAGCAGCTCAACCCATGCATCTCTATTACAATCATGTCTATGGATAAAGCCCCACAGTGTATGTGCCCCTTCCCTTCCCTTCCCTTCCCTTCCCTTCCCTTCCCTTCCCTTCCCTTCCCTTCCCCCATCCTTGTCCTGTCCTACAGTGGAGTTAAAGTTCATTTGTTCATGGCTGATCACATTTTGTCAGCCTTCCAAGCAGCAAGTAGTGCTTGGCAGGGTGATGCTTGAGACTTGTGAGCCAAAACTTATAAATACATTGAAATTAAGCTTGTATGCTCCCAATTTCAGTTTTTATAGGGAAAAAAGTATTGCTTCATGTTACAGAAGGAAAGTGGAAGAAGTGGAGAAAATCCAGTGCTTCAAGCAAGGTTTAATCCAAGAAAGGAATCCAAACAAGTGCTGTCAGCTTGTGGCCTCTACAAATAGAGGCAATTCCATAAGAGGACGTGAGCTCTGCAATGTACTCCTGTGTCCGGGGACTTGGCTCTGCTGCTGCTGGAGTATGGGGAGAAGGGGCCAGTGACAACTTGAAGATGCTGTTTCCAAAATGAGGAAGCCTCCTCAGGAAGAGGGATTAGATGACAAGGGCCCTTCACACTGATTAGGTAAAGATTTGGGGAGGAGATGGACAGGAATGGGTGTCCTCCATGGATGACCTCTGAGAGTGGTGACAAGTCACAGAGAGGAGGGTGCATGCAGGAGATCCAATCTGGAAAGTTCTTCCTATGAATTCTGAATTGCAATGAAACCTAGGTGGGAGGAGGGCACATGTGTGTGTGACATTCAGCCTGCAGAGTTTTGAGACACTCCAAGGTCATTCTGGAGTGTCGACTACCTGGATTTGTGCCTTGGATGTAAACCACCAAAGTTCTTACCAAGCGCATGCCCATGCTCCGCTGTGTCTCAGTGCCTCACTTGTAAAATGAGGCTTGTAGCTGTAGATAAATTCATTTTATTTGGAAAGTCTCATAATGCATACGTATTAAAAAAGGACAGATACAAACCTGCATAAAATTCTGAGTGAGAACTGTTGGAAAGAAATTTTAGTAGGAGACAAGCAGTGATTTAAGAGAGAGACGATAGTAGGGATTATGGGAGAGTTGAACTGATATGTTCCTAATTTGTTAATTGAAAAAAGATCCTGTGGAGAAAAAACCCACAGTAAATTTGTGTCAGGAGCTGGACACTGACATTTAAATACCCGCTTTGGTTTTGCCCTATGGTGTGAGATAGCAACCCCATTCAGCAATATGTTCTAATTAATGTGTCAGTACCCTCCTCTGGAACACAGAGATCAAAGGCTTTTAGAAAATGCTTCCTTCCCACATGGAGGGCTATTCCTAGCATTATTTTTGGAACTGGGGTTACCAGAAGTTTTCCAGGAAGAAAATTGCAAATCTCAGTGCTCCGCGGGCCATCTGCTTAATTTCTTCTTTTTTATACATGAGACATTTTGGAGCCTGTACCTAATCAGACAGTCGTGTTGACTGATCCTGGCGTGTCGCAGAACAAACACGTTGTAGCCTGGACCAGATGTGGGGAGGCTAATGAGGTGTCTGTAACCAGAGTGTGAAAACCTGAAGCTGCAGCAAAGGTTTGGAATTTGATACCTCTTGAGGTAATGGAAATTAGTGCTTTAGGCAGAAGAGAGAGTGCAGATTTGGGGAAAAGTGCTATTAAAGGCAATGAAACAGTACGTGAATTAGAAATGAGGGATGTTACTTTGAGAGTTGACTGGCTAGAAAGTGAGGTCCCTGGAGAAGCTTTCATGATGCTTCTTTGGTTATTTTCGACTGCTGAGAAAACACAGCTTGCAAGCATGTAATTTAAATCCATAGTCCGCTTTCACCTGGAGCATGTTTTTGTACCTTGCACCGAGAGCCTGAGCAATGCTTGTGGGGATTGTGATCTGAGTCTCTGTGCAGGGTCTGGAGCACGGGAGTGGGTGCTGGTTATGGCTGGTTATGAGCTGGGAGAGGTGATACACAGCCACTTCTCTACGTTGGTCACATGTAGATGGAAATGGGGATGGTTAGAAAAAGATACTCTTTTGGAAGCTACCAAGGGATGCTGGATGTTCTTCTGCCTTGGCAGGAGCAAGAAAACTCAACTTTCCAGCTGCGTGCAGTCCCCTCAGACCACTATTGCTCGTTTTGATGTGCTTTGTCCTCCAGCCTTGTAACTCAGAACTGTTGGTGACCACATTTTTCTCTTCACTTGATCTTTTGACATCTCCCTTGGAGTGTGACAGCCTGGTGGGCAGCACAAGTGGCAAGGGCAGAACTAGCCAGTCTCATAGCTGGAGATGTGGCTTTGCGTTCACCTCGCTGGTACTGGATCCTTGAAATGCACATGGCGGGGCACGTCCCACCCATCCCTGGCTAGCGGGGAGTCTGCATGCCATCAGCTCAGAGCTAAGGCAGGTCCTCCATGCTCCCAGTACCCATTACGTCCTTGGGAACTGAACCCAAGGATTGGTACCAGATGGGGCAACCTGTGGAGCGCAGGACATGCAGTGCATGCTGTTGCTCACGTTGGCAGAACCAGGGCTGTCCAGTGAGGTGACTTTGAATCTGGAACTTGCTATTTGGTGTTTCCAGTGATTTCAGGCTCTAAAGCCCTCCCCGTTCCCTGAGGTGGGATTGCTGCCCTGGCAGGTGTGCTCTCAGCATAACACGGGTGGTTGTTGGCTGGACTGGGGAGAAGCCGCTTGGGGCTGTCCTGGGGCTGCCAAACTCCCCTCAGATCTGTAAAACTGCATTTAATTTTGAATGCAAAATTTTTATGGTGGCATTCTCCTAAAATAGCAGGGAATGTTTTACCACCCCTTGGAAATAAAGGGAAAGCCCACATAGCTTGAGGTATCTTGCTAGCACCCAGGCGTTGCATGTGTTCCCTATATCTAGACAGATAGGAATAACTATTTTAAATCATCCTTCTTAGTTTAGGGCTTTTGCTTTCCTTTGGGACAGGGCTTTTCATTTATCTTCCTTTGGGAAACTCCATATGTTTGTTTTCCTCTGGCCTGTTTGGCATGTTGAAGCAAAATGATGTGATTGACCTTTAAGGCTGCAGATGAAGCCTAGTTTCTGATCCTCGTTAATTTAGGATAGCTGCAGGAAAATCTCAGAAGCACTGTAGATATTATAGATGAAAGCAGAAGCTGAGTGTCTTGAAGAAGTTCAGCACTTTGGAAATTTGTAAATATTCAGCTGAAAGAGAAGTGGAGCATGTGTGTGTGATTTACTGGGTGTCCTTGGCAACCTTCGCCCTTATTGAAGCAGAGGAGGAACAGCCATTACTTTTTTTTTTTTAAAAAAAAAAACTAAACAGGAAATCTTTTTAAATTTTGCTTGTGGCTTCCCATAACACATAGATCAGATGGCCTTGCTCTTATATCCCAGCAAAAGCCAAAGGCATGGAGAGGAGGCAAAGGAGGCAGAGTGGCAGTGCTGCCCGAGGACCCGCTGTTCCATGCGGCTGCTTCCCAGTGGATTACAGCCGGAGCCGTGGCGCCTCGAACGTCGTCCGCCAGGCATCGCTTACTTTGCAGCTGCTGAACGCTGTCTGTGGGAGAGTCACTCAGCATTTTTCTCAGGGATTTTGGAACATGTTTTCAGCACCACGTGGATCACGTGGAGTCCCTGGTTCCCGGTGGAGTGAGGAGGAAAGCTGGGTGCAATTCCCTGCCAGTGTGACCGAGTCCTCCCCTTCCCCCTGATCTGCTAGGTCCCTCCCAAGGAGTTTCTGAGGAGGGGGCAGCAATCTCTGAGTTCAGCTCCAAAGGACTAGGGAAAAACAGCCTCTCTCCTGTGGAATCTGCTGTAATAAATGTCAGCCCAGAGCCTGTGGGACAGACAGGTAAATCCTCCAAGCCCGTGCCGAGAGGGACCACTCCATGTAACTGGCTTTTGCTGGCTGGGTTTGTACAACATTAAATATTCAGCGAGGCTGTTCCTGTTACATCTCCTGGGCTCTGGTTTAACCATCAGACAAACCCCTGCTTCTTGCAGCATCCCTGCCTGCTCACCCTGCCCCTAAGGAAGTTGAGGCTCTAATGGAGCAAAGCCACAGCAATTCACTCGAAGGCATGGGGTAATTAGTGACAAGGCTGTTTACATATCAAGCTTCCTCTTTCTGACCCAGTGATTTGGCACTTTGAACACAGCTGCTGGTTTAATGCTGAAGCCAGCCTTTTCCCAAGGAACAGCAAGCTGGGCTGTGAGAGAACCACTTGAAAATGTGTTGCCTAATTGCTGTTGCTTAATTAAAGGAAAGAGCATGCCAGCTCTGCATTCTGGCTATGCTAGGGAAGGGAGGCGAGCAAAGCTGGGGGGGGGCGAAAGCTCAGAGGAAGCCTGGAGCAAAGTGGTTTTGTGCAGGTCTAAATGATCTGTCAAATGCTGCTGAACTTTTTCACTGGCCTGCAAAAGCTGTTAGAAATTTTTCTTTCTCCTGTCCCTTCTTTTCTTCCCCATACAGGTCCAACTCCGAAAGCCAGCAGCTTGCTGCGGTATAGATTGGAAGGAAAGGTGTTGGGCTTAACAAGTCCTGGAGGTTTGTTTCTATACCCCAGGGTGCTTTGAGCATGTGGAAAGCAGTTGTCCTGTGGTAGCTAGCATGTGGGCCAGCAGGTCAGCATTGGAGCAGTACAGCACCATGCAGAGTTACCTGCATGGATCTGCAAACAGTAGGGTTGTGTTTGCATACTGCTGTGCCCTCAGCTGAGAAATACTCCAGGCAGAACTTGTTTCAGCACAGAATCCTGGAAATGTGCTTATTTTGTCCCAGCTGCATTGCCCTGGTGTCTGGACTGAGCAGTTCCACTGCTACCAGGTCTGTGGTTAGTGTGTCTTACATACAGTCATGTGTATCTGCACCCGTGGGATGGACATACTTGGTGCTTCACCATTCTGATTCTTTGGCTCTTAATTTCATAGGATTTTTTTTTTTTTTTTTGGTAGCCTTTTACTACCTTGTGCTACTGGACTGGACTTTGAGGTCTAGAGGTAAGAAAGGCTTGTATAGTCTTGGTCTCTTCACTGCCGGTGGGGGGGTCCTCTCCTGGGAAGCTGGAGGCTGAGCATCATTGGCCTGGCTACGCTCTCCGGTGGGAAGTGCAAACAGGAAGGTGTGGATGTTCAAATTCAGTAGCCAGCTCCCAGCCAGCTCGTTTGTAGCATTAACCATCTGCTGCAATGGAAAGGCCGTGTTCAAGCAGAATATCCATATGTGGGTCTTGGATGACAGTGAAATGAGTCAGGGTATGAATGAATGGGTGTACTCTTTTGCTGCCTGGAGGTGAATATGTGCAGCTCCTACCCTTGCGAGTTCAGAGAGCAGTTTAGATCCATCTGCAGAAATGTACTGAGCCTCTGCAGTGGTTAAATGGCTGTTTAGACTTGGAAGAAAGGATTGGAACATAAGATCAAAGGTAGATGGATGAGGCTGTGGGTCTCTGCCATCTGCTAAATGCATCGCAGGTAGCAGGGCTGGCTGTGCTGCAACATTAAATTCCCAATGCCTCTTGCAGAGGAGAATTCCCATTGCCTTCATTACATCGCAGCCCAAGTACGCAGGCTGCGCTGCGCCGCAACAGGGTTTAATTCTTTTTCCAGACCAGCTTTTAATCCACTTATTTTTCAGTAGGCCTGTTTGAACATAAATGAATGTAATTAAATGTGTGTTTCCCAGTTGGACAAAGGCAAAGTAGAAGGTGGCAGCTGGCCTGGAAGGAGGCACAACAGCTTTGAAACAAGCTGCTGTGAGGTGCTCTGATGCTCTTTTTGGAGTTAGTGAGTATCCAGTGAGGAAGATGCTGGGGAAAATGTGGCTTATACCCATGTGAATTGCCTTGATCAGAATCTTCCTGTTTGTTGCGGAAGTGCGTGGGACTCGGCAGGGGAAGCGGTGAGAAAATTAATGTCTTTGAGATCTCAGTTATTGCTATTGCATATACGTGGGGGAGTGTACATGTCGTGCTATTGCTGTAGATCTGTTGCAGTTGTATCATCTGATGAGGTGCTGAGCAAAGATCTCTTAAGGTCAAGGGGTATTGGTGTCATTCAGTGTTTTGCAGTGTTTGACCCACATCAGTAAGCTAACGAGATACCTCAGTGTGTGTGTGTGTGTTATCACTCCAGGACACCAATTGCTTATGAAACATGGCCACCAAACTCCTAAAGGACACTGCCAGGTGACAGAGACAAAATGAGGTGAAAAATACCAAGTCAGAAGTCTTAAGTTTCTTCTCAATTATTTCCTCACCCCATTTTTTTGCAATTCCAGTTAAACAACATCTGAGCTTTCAAATTAGAGGGTTATAGTAGAGTCGTGTTCCTTGGCACATGCAAGAATGGGTCTGCACCTGCGTCTGAGCACAAAGAAGAGGCGTAGTTCCATCCTGTTCTTTTCCAAGAACCCAGCAGTTAGCAGATTTACAGGACAGAGGAAAATCTGCTATGGCCAAAAATAATTCCTCCTCTGTGACCAACTGGGAGTGGCTGTCTGGCTGGCCATCACATCACCACTCACACCATTGTTTGGCTCGAAACCTGGAAGGTGGATATGCTGTCAGGTGTCACCCTTTTTGAAACATAAGGGTACTTTCTGTATCCTACCAGCGGGTTCAGCCTAAGCTGAACATCCCTTTACCTGCCATCTCCTTGAGGATGTGCTGGGAAGTGTGTCTTTTGGTAATGCAGAAGTTGCACACCATGCAAGGTCCTCCTCTACATTTACACAGGAGTTTTCAGGGGTGTGAGAAGGAAGGAGCTGTGGTTATGCCTTCCCAGGCAATGTTGTTTGGGTCTGTTCTTAGCTGCTAGTTATTATGAAATATTCATATCTGCTTGCTTCCACCAAGAGAAGGAAACTTCTTGGAAGTGCTGCTTCCCAACTGCTGCTTGCCTTCATGTGGGGGGTATTGAAAAAATTGTGGGTAGGTTGCAAGTTTGTTATTGTTGTGGGATGCAGGAGGACCCAATCAAGATGTGGAAGGGAGCATCTAGGTGTGAATGCAGGTCAATTTTAATTCTCATGCTGCTACGAAGGCAATTCTTCATTTCATGTTGAAGTGTGTGGTAGATTGAACTGGACCAGTGGCAATTCCCTCAAGTCCTTTGACTGATGTGATAGTGGATCTCGGTGCCTGCCTGTGATCAGATACAAACCTGAAGCCTGCTATGTGGACCTAGGAAAAGGAGACCCACAACATCTGTCCATGCAGCTGGAGTTGCTTTAAAGTACCTCCTAGAATTGAATTTTTGGTTTACTTGCCCATCATTTTGGGAGGGGAAGTGGGATATAGTGTCAGTACCTGAGTTTAGTACTTTCAGAAGAAGACTGTGAAGATTTTTTGATGAAAATCCTCTGGAAACTTTAAAGGAAAAAAGCCAAAATTTACTATCAAATCTTCTCCCCAGAACTAGGTTCCTCCCTGCAGTGTTCTCCAGCACGCTCCCACTCAGGTTGGCACCAGATCAGTTTGATGCTGGGGGAGGCTCAGGGTACTGCTGGGAACAGGTCAGTGGCCAGCCTGAGCATGGGGATCATGGCATGGACGCAGGTTCAGCTACTAGAAGGGAAGGTAGCCTGAAGGTTAAGGGATAAATGAACCCTAGAGTCCACTGCTGGCTGGTGGAAGATGATGCGTGTGTCTTAAGCTCTGGATTTCTTTCTCTTTTCATGGATCCGATGCTAAAACATTCATGCACACTGAAGAAGCAGTGTTAGGGTCATTTCTCAGGCTGCAGAGGACCAGTTTTGTTTCAGCTGGTGGCCGGCAGCTCCTACCCATCAGTGGAGCTGGAAGAAGGAGCCAGGAGCAATGTTTTTGAGTTTTTGGCGATGTGGAGTGTAGCTGGCTTGCTCCTTCCCTCCCCACAGCAGCTCAGCGGGGACAGAAGCTGTGCTCAAAGCAGTTTGCTCACCCCCATGGTGACAGCAGCAACATCAGTCCTGTGTGCGGAGATGGAGCACAGCTGCTCCGAGCAGGTGAAAGATGAGAAAGCTCCTATCACGGCCTCCCCAGGCCTCTCGGCACGAATCCCAGAGCTGCTGCCTCAAAGCAGTAAGGGGGGACGAGGGCAGGGGCTGGGGGGTGCGGAGAAGCCATGGGTCCACGAGCTGGGGCAGGGTGAGCTCAGAGCTGTCCTGTCCCCTCAGTGGGAGCAGCAGGGCAGAGAGGGGAGTCAGTAGTTCCAGTCTTGGCTTTTATGCTTTATTACTGCTGCTTTCAGCAGACTTGTTTGGTGGGAGGAGCTGTAGGGGGGCTGCAAACAATGGCTGCTCACATTTTCCAGCTGTCAGATACTTAATGACATTAACTCCCCAGCCCCCTATTTTTTTTTTATTTATTTAATTTACTTTTTTCTCTCAGGCACAGCCAGCTGAAGTGCTGCCAGCAGCCAGCTTGACCTGAATCCTGGCTCTGATTGCTGCCCTTCACGTCGCAGGGGACCCCACTCTGCAGGGCTGTCTTCCAGCAGCAAAGGGGCTGCTTGCTCGTAGGGAGCAAGGTGCCAAGCAGCCGAGGTGCAATGGGGGTCCCTGGTCTTTCCCTCCCCTTGAGGAGCTGTAAATGTGCATTAACTAGATGGATGTGTGGGAGGGAAGCGTCTCCTCCTTCAGAGCAAGGAAATAATTTGTTTTGTGTATGGAAAAGGCATCTGTTCTCTGCACAGACTACTGAAAGCACCAGAAGCCATCCGGTCTTAGCATCCCAGAGAAGGGTAGGGCTCAGGGGAGAACTCAGGGGTTTGCTAACTTCATCATCCTGCTCACCCACAGCCACCAGTGTCCCTACCTTTAACCCTTTGTAACCCCCTTCCTGCAAAGGGTGGCAGATTCACATTGCTCATGCGCCAAGCCTTCTCCCACCGTCCCAGGCCCTGCATCAATCACTGGGCTGCAGGTTCAATAGAGCTCTGAGAAGGCTGAGGTTTGAGCCTCACAACCTGGGTGTTTCCAGTCACTTTCTTGAGCTCTGCTGGTGCTAGTTTTGGGTTGAAGGGCAGCTGAGCTCGGGAGTGTGCTAAGCCTTGCTGCAGACCAGTTTGTTCAGTTATTCTTGTGAATTAGCAGACAATTTACATTCAGCCTTTCCTGGGAGTAAGGGTGATGGGGGAGGAGACACTCAGGACAGAAGAAAAGGAAAAATACCTTTGGACTCTATCCAGCTCTCTGAATTCTGGAGCTGAGGTGCATTACACCACCTCTAAACCGATCCTTTCTGCCTAGCTTTGACTCCAGGCATACAGTTTGCCCTTGTTATGATGTATGCGTTATATATAAGTGCATGTGGGTCTGTACAAATATTGTACACAGTTTGCATGCTGTCACAACATGCCTGCTGCTGTGTATGAGCACGCTTGTGTGTTTAGATGGTAAGAGCTCTAATGCTTTCAGGAAGCTGCGGCCTGGGAACATCCTGAAGATTTACAGTGCCTTTATCCCCCACTGCAGTGTACCTGCTAGGTATGTGCTCTCATATACATGCTGCTTCCCTCCCATCCTGTGCTCTGGGTTTTGCACAGGATCTGCAGGGCGGGGGGGGGGGGGAGGGTAATTTAGGAACACTCTACAGAGTTCCAATAAGTTGCTTCAATTAATTCTTTAGTATTCTTGCTTTTATTTATTTTTGCTGCCATAGCGGTAGGGATTCAGAAAAGGTCAGTGCTTTAGTTTGTTAATCAGTGTACTGGCATGTTACCAAACCCTCCCTGCCCCAGAGAGCCCAGGCTCTGTCTGGGCTATGGGGCAGGTGGAGTGTGATGAACCCAGCACAGGAGACCCAAGGCATCGAAGTCTGGCAAAGTCTAAGCTGTCATTCCGTATAGCAGCAAGAAGATGTTGTCTGCAGGTTTTGATTTAAGAGCTGAGAGACTACAGGTCAGACTCTTGAGCCACAATTCATTATTGGGGTTAAATGCCAGCCCAAAGCATTTTTGCTCCCTTTTGCACTGAAGAAAGTGCACTTTAGGGGCTCTTGGAGGCAGAAAGTGAGGATGTCCTTCCTCCAGTGCATCAGAGTGGGCGAGAGGACCACCCGGCTCGTGTTTCCCAGGGGCTTGCTGTACCTTGGAGGAGACACTTGCCAATTTACGAGCAATGCAAAGGCAGGAGCGTGGGAGGATTCCCATGGGGTGGTGAGTAGGAGTTGACAGCTTGTACCTCACAGACCTCCCGATGTGCAAGAGAAAAACTCGAGTATTAAGGGCACTTGAAGGCTGCCGTTCCTGCAGACACCACATTATTCCAGTCCACTTCGCCTGCGGCTTCTCCTTTTTGCACCATTTCATTTTCTGCTTGACTGCCAATGAAAGCAATATGCTATTTTGATATTATTAGTGATAGAAAGGCCTAATCAGACCTTTTCTTTCCTTGACAATATCTGCTCTGCCTGCCTGGGACCTGATCCAGCCTGCCTGGCCGGTCATGCAGTGGGATTTCCCAAGGGCTGTGGCATGGCATCATCTTCCCTTTCCTGATGCTTGTCCCACTTACCAGGCACAGAGGGCTGTGGGAAAAAGTGAGCCTGACTTTGTCATCCTTCTTGCTCTGAACTCACACTTCCCCAAGTTATTAACTAGGCTATCAAATCTCAGCTGTGGGCTGAAACTTGGCAAAGAAGGTTTTTGGGCAAAGTGTGTGTGTGGGACAGGATATAATGGTTTTTCCTGTAGGAAGCATCCTGGATCGGGGCATAAGCACAGGCAGAGGGGTCAGGTTTGACTTGGTTGTAACTGCTCCAGGATGTGTATCCCGTAATGACTGTGAACCCCAAAAGCAAGGGTCTGCTTACTCCATCAGCTCAGAACTGGTCCTGGCCCATTCCCGTGGCCAAGCCCACTTTCTCCTCAGCTCGCAGACTCAACCCAAGTGACTCATCTCAGTTTCCCAGCAGTCCCAATGACAGCTTTTTTTACCCTAAAAGTTGGCTGAGAGAGTTAATAGGAGAGGCTCTGTGCTGGAAGCTCTGGCTGCTGATGCTTAGAGGTGCAATTAATTGTTGTGGTTTATTTTGCATGTTAAACTCGAAGTTATACTGGCAAATGCTGGAGTTGTAACATCTGCGTTTATGTTGGACGCTAGAGCAGGTGAAGAGATGCGGCACTTCCCTGACCAGAGCTGAGCTTACTCTGCGCACTGTCCTCGCTGGTGTTGAGCTGATGTGACCAAGTCCTGCTGGAAGAGCTCCTAGGCCTTACCAGCATGTGTCCTGGCATCGTGCGTGCCACAGCTACACTGCTGGGGGCTGGCATCACGCTTGGTGCTGACCGCAGTCATGGGCACTGCGCTCAGCTCCATCCTCACTGAGTCTGTGGACATGGCTTGGTGAGTCCTAGCACAGTGGTTTCTTGGGTCAGTATGCTGGTTGTAAGACCAAATCACTGGCACTCATATTTTTTTCTAATCTTTATTAGTAGCACATTATAGGTTTAATCTGCCTAAGCAGATTTGGTACGCCTAAGATCAACTTGGCATACCAAAAAAACCCAACACAAAGCAGGAAATTATCTTACAAGTCTAATGCCACCCTGAACCATCATCACCATCCCTCCAGCTTTCTTCACAGCAATATGATTTATGGGCAGGCCACTCATCCTAGTTTCAGATTTCTTCTGCCAGTATTTGTGGGCTGTGCTTCACGCTGATCTGCTGTACCTCTGACCCCTTCTTGCCAGCTAAATGCGTGGTTGAGGCTTGTTAGGATCATTCATTACAGTGGTCAAAGTACAGTAAGAGAAATATGGATTTCTCCCTGGGAAACTTAAAAAGTCACTTGGCCAGAGCCCATCTCTGTGTCGGTGCAGCACCACGCTGTGCTCTGACACCTCTCACGCTTTGCATACCCTTTCTTCTTTTTCCCTGCTGGACCCAAGCAAGGATTTTATTTCGTTTTGTTTCACCAGCTTTCTAATTTAAGTCTCCCTGTCTCTCCAAAACTACTTCTTTGGCAGGGCCAGGAGAGTGAGTCACAGCCATGGCCCAGGATCCTGCCTCCTGCTTTGGCCAGCAGCACTGCGGCTGGTGTAGAGCAGATCTGCTGGTGATGCTCGTGTGTGCTGGCTTGCTGCAGGGGATGGAAGCGCTAACCCGGAGCAGGGGGGGTCACTTTGCTGGTGTTGAGTAAATGAATAAGTTAACGAGCAAAACTTCTTACGCTGATGTATAAGCCCAGACTGTTTTCTAACATGGTGCTTTCCAGGGAGAGGATTGTGTGTGCTCACTTGGTAACTCCAGCAAACTTCTCCCAAAGGCAGGATCACTCTGAAAAGCAAAACCAGTGGGAGATGCATCTACACAGAGTCTGTCTCTAACGTTGTGGGCTGGGAAACGAAACCAGGCTGTAAATGAAGATGTTCTTTAGTGATTGAATGGGTTTTGCAGAATTTGTGCTGAACAGGGGTAGCCTTTCCGTGCAGCTCGTAGGGAACCTAGGTTTTGTTCTTTCTGCTGATATCTGAGTATGTGCTTTGTGCTGAATCCGCTGCTGGAAGCAGAAACGCAGTTCCAGTTGGCAGCACTATGAAATCCAAGGTTTCCTGGAGATATCCCTCCTGGTTTCCAGCATGGCAGGACCCTGTGGGCCAGTCCTTAAGGATTTGGCTCCTGCATCCCACTGCTGAAAAAAAGCAGAGAAAGTAAATATGCAGACCCTTAGAAGAACAGCCCAGCGATTTTGTCGGTGAAAATGCCAGTGGCTGCTTCTGATAAGAAAGAGAGGGAGAGCAGCAGGAGAGGGAGGAATGTTTTGTTTCTGGTGCACAATGTTAAAAGCAAACAAAAAGCCCCTCTTAAGGATAAAGGAGACTCTCAGAAGTGCTGTAGCCTGCATGAGACATGCAGAACTTTGTCCACAACCTTGAGGACTTCCAGGCTAGCTTCACGCATTGTGTGTGCTGGCCAGACAACAATGAACCCTTTGAATGCATTTTGGGTCAGAGTACTGTTTTCTTGGAGGGGGAAAGGGAAGGGAGGCTGCTGCTTTGGTCTTGTATCAGCAGCCGTCTGTGGTGAGCCCCAGATGCCTTCTGTGGCTGGCAGGCTGGCTGTGGCTCCTCTACGCAGCCTGGTTCCTGAGGGACTGAGGTCTCCCACAGCAGCAGAACTTCTGCAGAGCCATTGCTCTGCAAGACTTGAAGCTCCTCTGCCCTCGCTCTGCAATTTCGAAGAGGGCTTTTAAAATAACGTGGGAGTCCGTGGGAGTCCATAAAGTTATCCTGCTGCGATGTGTCAGCTGTTGACACAGCAACATGACAGTATGTCATCACTTATTTCCTGCTTGAAGGATCGTGAAGCCTTTTTGCATGATTTGGGCCCATCTGCTTTCCAAAAGCTAGGCTTTATTGTATCCTTCCCATCCTCCCTGTTCTCTTCCAGACTTGGTGTCTGGCACCTTCCCTTAACCTTGCTCATGAGCTCTCTGGGGTGTGGGCATCTGAAAGCCCTCCGTTGACTTGGGCATGGGAGAAGGAGTTACCCACCTTCTTGTACATGTATGGGGCTGCCCTGGCCAGCTGGCACAGAGGGCCCTGCTCTGAGATGGCTCTTTGGACCACTGTCATCAGACACATAAGTAACAGCTTTTCAGTGGTGGTAGGGCTGATGAAGAGGACTATTCTCCCGTGCAGTTAATGCACATGTAAATCTGACCTCTTTCCCTGCATAGCCTGGGACCAGAAGTGCTTGCAAGCCAGCTAACCTGTTGGGCACATGAGAAAAGTGTGCGATATGGCATGTGAGTGAGACACGGCAATTGCTTTGCAGCCCTGGTTTAAGGCATCCAGGCATGGTGGGCAGCCCTCAGCCCATGCCTGAAGGAGAGTTTGAATCTCGAGCTGCAGTGAGAAGTCCACCCTGTCCTGCCCACACACCTGGGCAAACCAAGGTGTGCAGCTATTAAGAAGCTCAGCTGGGGCTCTGGCCCTTCCTGGTGCTTCACTCAAAGCAACTCTGTTTTTTCCAGAGGAGTTGAAAGCTGCTACTGCTGTTGTTGGTCTGGTGTAAAATCCAGCCTGGAGTTGCCGGAAAATTGGAGGTTGGTGTCGTCCCTCCTGACCCGTCACAAGACAGTGCTTTTTCTGCCACCAGTGCCCAATAAATCAGAGCCTTTTCACCTTGCTAGTACAAGGACAGGTCTATGTGCAATCGGGAATCAGATATATGGATGGTCTCATGGTAAACCCTTTGGAGACCTGCTGAAGATGGAGCTTGGCCCAGGTCTTGCGTCAAGTAGGATGAGGGAGGGAAATGTCTCCAGCTTGTTTGTGGTCTGACAGCCAGAGATCTTTCAGCTGCTGTCACTGGAAACCAGGTTTTTTTTATATTTTCATCATTCCTGGGATGTTTCTGCTGCACGCACCTGTGCCACAGCCCATCAGCGTGGGCTGAGCACCCTCAACGAGACCTCGAGGGCTTGCAGGTACAGCCCAGGGCCCCGAAACAGGCTCCGGGCTGAGCCCTGCCATGCCACGCTTTGCTGGGCTTTGCAATGCAACCAAGAGACTTGTGCCCTGTTCCCTGTTTCATGGGCTTGCAGAGCGGCTTCAGCTTCTTCAGCTTCTCCAGCTTCTCCATGCAGGGAGAGGCTCAGGAGCATCCTGCGCCAGGGAAGCGCTCCCAAAGAGCGGGCGGGGAGGGATGCTGTTGTCATAGGAAGCATCTGTAAATAGTAACCCAGAGGGCTGAATGCACTACTGGTGCTAGCTATGCAAGTCTGTCCGTGCCTCTGTTTGCCAACCGTCACCATTTAGGTTGTGCAGATTTTATTCTGTGGCCCAGATTTATTTTTGGATGGGAAGCCACATGTTTCCAGTGAAGTTACACCTGCAGTGATTTATGTTTTGAATTAACCTCAGCAATGACCAAAACACATTTGTCAAAAGTTCTTCATATCTGTACTTTTTAAAGCATCTTTTACTTTACTTAATTTTAGAAGTATGCTCTACTTTTTTAACAGTAGTCTGGTCTGGGAGCAGATGAATGTTTTTCCAACAGCTTCTTGACATGAACAGCTGTTGTGCACTAAATCAAACAGAATGACTTTGTGAAAGTAAGTCCAAAGTGATTCTTTTTAAAAACAAAACCAAAATTAAATGCAATATTATGGTTAGGTGCATGTGCCAGGAGGCTAAGTGAGTAAATGAGACAATAGACTTGTGACTTGGTCTCCCCCCTCATATTTAATCAATCAGTAGCTGGCTGTAAATTTATATTTAGAACAGAAATGTTGGAAAGTGGTGCAGCTCCTGCACTCTGCAGCATGGGATGCTCCGAGGTATTGTTAGTGGTGCATGGTGGTGTGCAGGACCCGGGAAACATACCATTCACTGCATGGTTGGTGGTGTCCCATTGCCTGCTGCAACCAGGATATGGGTTTAGTTTTTTTGGGAAGCCATACCTCCTGGTTAGGCTCTATGTTTGTGGATTACTCAGGCTGAGCAACTGTTCTTTGGATCTTATGAGAGATGAGATATGAAGTTATAGATGATTTCCTAAGTGATGTCTTAAAGTTAATACTGGAATAACCCCTGAGCTGTTTCTAAGGGGCTGCTGTACTGGAGATGCTGTCTTTGGACTGAGATGCAAAATGCAGATCCTTCTCACTGGTTGTGATGGGATTTCTCAGGGCTCATGTTTTCCACTCAGGTGTTTGGGACAAGCCCCATAGGATGTCATTATATCCTGGCTACCTCGCTGCCTTCTGTGGCTTCTATTTCAGTCTCTGCCCCTCTCAGTTGTGGCCCTGGATCATCTTTAACCAAGTTAAAGGACCTTTGTGAACCAGATGATGATTAGGATCTTACCAATAAGGTTTATTAACATAGGTAGCCATATTTTCTTCAAAAAATCTCTGCATTGACGTATATGTTTCTTCAAGCATTCTCTTCCCCATGCCAGGGAAAACCCAGACTTGGAACCAGACCGAGAGAGAGCAATCGGTTCGGTTCTGCTGCTCCAGGACAGGGAAAAGTTAGCAGCATGAAGTCTCCTAGATGGCAGAGTTCCTCTGCCTTCACGTCATGTGCTGTCATTGGAGCTGCTTGCAGGTTTTATTTTCTAAAAATAAAGAAATAAATTCTTTTTTGAGGGTTCCTGAGTTTCCAAATTGGGTTTTCAACAAAATGGAAACATTTGCAGAAAGCAAGGGTGAATCAACATCTGGCAATTTCCTCAGCCACCAGATATTTTTCTTTCTAGTGGATAAATGCAGAAAAGAATTTAAGTGAAGTCTTTGTGCACATAAAACCCTCACTGTCCAAGTGTGATTGATTAGGGACGCTTGCTATTTTCCTAATTCTCTTTCTTAATCTTGGCATCATCCGCCTTTTCCGTCTTAGCTATTTCCACTGGAGATGAAATGTTTCTTTGCAAAGGGGCAGGAGTCACCCACCCACGTCGGAGGCTCCTCGGACAGACGGGCTGCTGTTCCTCGTGGATCGTGGGGGGAGTGGGAAGCCACCTCTCCCTGGCTGCAGCTCAGGGCAGCAAAGCCATAGTGAGCCTGACCCTATTTGACTTTTCCTTTCTAGATCTCCGTCTCAATAAACAGCCTTTTATGGTATTTGCCTTTGAAAGAGGAACCAGGGTGTGGATGGGAACAGTGACAAAGAGCCACTTATAAGGATTGAGTGAGCTCTTACAGGAGACCGGTGCATAATTTTAAGATCAACAGAAAAATCTTGCAATGTCTTAAGCCCTGAAACGTCATCCAAGGTATTTAAATGCTGTCATTCAACCTCCCCAGCAGCCCGGGCCAGAAGGTTCATACTCCTCTTTAACATGGAAACTGAGTCATGGAGATGCTTAGTGACTGGTAGAAGAATTCCCAGTAAGTCAGAACCAGAGCCAGGAATTAAAAGCAGAAACCCAGACTCCCCTCGGAAGTGTTTGGAAGACACTGATTTCTGGCAGGAGCATGACTTCAGCCGTGTCCTCAGCGAGGGCAGACAGCTTCTCATTTTTTGCATACTAGAAAACAGTTTTGCCCCAGACAGCGGGTAACGTCTCTCAGACTGCCAGGGTGACATCAGTGGTGGGGCTGCAGCTGGCAGCTGGGATGCAGAACGTGTCGGTGCTGTGAGTAATAACAGCTTGTGCTCGGGGGGGATCCCTGCCAGCATCCCTGTGGGAGACACCACCGCCCGTGTACACCACTGCACGATATCTGTGTCCGGCTCCCCGCAGGCTCCAGGCTGCTGTTCATCCCGCAGTTGCTGGCGGGGGTCCCTCTCCGGAGGGCTGCCATCCTTTGCTGGAGCCGCACCAAGCAGCTGCTTTCCCCGTCTCAGGCAGGCAGAGCAAAGCAAGCAGTAATGGAAGAAACACCTGTGTTCTGCCTACAAATGACACAGGCATCCTTTAGGATGTTGCTTCCTGGTGCTGGTGAGAGCTGAGAAACTGAGGAGCCCGTGCTTGGATAGGAGACCACCAGCACGGATGCTTTTAAGCCCCTGATGTGAAGAAGGTTGTGGAGGAGTGTGTCTCCACAGGGTTTCCACTGAGTAGGGCCATGGGAGTGTCAGAAGTTGGAGCTGAACATTGTATGCATTTAAGTTTGTCCAGGTTGTGGCTGGCATCCAGCTTGGCTCTATCCATCTGTCCCCAGTACAGGAATCTGTGCAGACCAAGTGTTTATCTATCTGCTCAAGAGGTAGATGTTGGTGTATTTTGTCTCTGTGTTTGTTCCAGTGGTGAACACAAGTCTCTCTGAAGTCCTGTTCTGCAAGCAACTGTTGTAGATGTCCCTGTGCCTGAGCAGCAGCCCATGTGGGATGCAGTGTCAGGGCTCAGCAGCCTCCCTGCCCAAGGACTGAGCTCTTCCCCCACCGCAAAGCACTGCGCTCCCAAAAGTGTCGCCTGCCGGCCTGAAATGGGAAGACCCGCATTGCTGAAGGGCCACAGAAGTTGCTACATGCATGGTAGAGCTGCAGGGTCAGGACTTAATACGTCAGGGGTAAGAGGTGCTTTGCCAAAGCACCCAGAGCCTGTAGCGCTTCCCTGGTGTGCTGGATCTGCAGGGTAAGTCCAGGCAGGCATGCCAAGGAAATACAGGCACAGGCTTGCAATCTCCAAGCCATGTGAATTATGTACTGTGGATTCTAAATAAACTGCATCATCGGCAACGTGTTTGTGAGAGAGGCCAGGGAGGATGGTGGTACAAAAACCCTCAGCTCTCTTTCATTCAGGCTGTTCAATGCTTCCAGTTTGGTGCTTGGTCACCAACGCTGGAGCGATCAATGGGAAGTGCTGGCTCTGATGCTCTGGCCTCCCTTCTGGATTATACCAGTCCCCAGGAGTCCAGTCCGTGGACTGCTCTTGTCCGGGGTAATAAGTCTGTGTCTTATTTCCAGCTTTTGGCTGGGAGAAGGGAGAAAGGTGAAGGTACATACCTGTAGGAGAGCAACCCAGAATCAGAAATGTGGGAAGTGCTGCTGATCATCCCTTTGCAGAGGGCACATCTCTTGGTTGCTTTCAAGGAGAGACACCTGCCCACTTCCTCCTGAGTCACCCCTTTGGCCACACGTGCACTGGCCAAACTGGGAGCTGACACATCCAACCCATGCCATTCCACCAACTCATGCAAAGAGAAAACTGCAGCACTGGGAGGGCCACCAGCTCTGCTATGCCTTTCTGTAGGCTCTTTCCTGAGCCAGGATAATGGGATTAGTGAGACTGCCTGGAAAACTCAGCTAGAGGAAGCACAACACCTTAGCACAAGTCTTCCTTGCCTTTCTTCCCCAAGCAGGTTTGCTCTAGGTCGCTCCTATCGGATGTGGCACACGCAGCCACTGCTTGGCTGCCCGCCGGGACGGGCGGCAGCTCCTGGGCAGCTCACAGGGTAAAACCAATGCTGCTGCTGCACCAGATCTTGTGATTCGGTGCTACTGTGCATTTGTAGGGGTTTTTTTGTACACTAATTAACCAACAGTTTGATCTGATGGTGATATCCTGAGCTCTATTACAAGCGGGCGATTGTAACTCAACATCCCAGCCGGCCCCGTGGCACAAAGGAGGGATTTGAAAGTGCTGCTCTGTGTGCAGCACATTTGGCAAAGGCTCCTTCATCCCACTGCTGGATCGAATGTCCTGATAAAGAAATGGAGCTGAGGGGGCTTGTTTTACTCCTTCGAGGAATGGCGTTAGGAGCCGGCAACCCTGAGATCTGGTTCTGATTTGCCATGAGACATCGGACTCCTTACCTGCAAGCTGGGGAAAATGATACCTCTTTGCAGGGGCCTCACAGGGCTCAGCTAAGATTAATAGGGGATGGAGGGGAGATGAAATAGCTGTGACATTTTATTGTTATTATTAATGATGTAGAGTGAAGCCAGGGCATCTCTGTGAATAATCACTGCAATTTGCCTGTTGAGATTTGCCTGCGCTTTTCCCTCCTCTACCCTCTACTAACCAGAGCAAAGTTTGACTTTGTAGGAGGAGGGCTCAGAAACCAACATTTCTCAGTGTCTGAAGAAAAAGCAGAACGTTTCCTGATGTAATTAGGTCCAGGCTCTCAGGAAATGAAGGCCGTCTCGTTGATAAGTGTTTAGTAATGATTACCAAGCTACGGCTGGGGAAAGCGAGCAAAGTGTTTTCATTTCAGAAGCAGCAAATCCAGCTGAGACTTGTGGTGTGTGTCATGTATGGAGGCAATTGTCCAAGTGGTATGTGGCTTCGCTCACTGAAGCACGAGCCAAATTCGCCCTGGTGTAACTCCACAGGAGACGCTGGAGCTGCACCAAGAGCCTGAGCAGCAGTGTGCACTTCTCCGTAACGTGCCCCTGGGCTGTCGGAGGTGTCATTCTGGAGACTGGTGTTACTCTTCTCTCAAAGCCAGCCATTCCTTTCTCAAATTAGTAACAGTGCTCATCAAAGCTTGGGGAGCTGGAGTAGGGTAAGAGTCACATTTGCAAGGGTAGAATGACATCCTCTCCAAATGAAATACATGTTTCTTCAGTAGTGCTGGATAAACTGAAGGTGGAAGTGCATGCAAGTGGGTTCTTCAGCTTGCTTTGATTCCCTGTGTCAACCTCAGCTGCAGCAGTCACAAGTTCTTAAGAAAGAGGACCTCTCCTCCAGAATTTGCAGGGTCAGATTTTGCTGAGAACAGGCCTGGCAGTTGCTACACTGTGAAATCAACGGAGTCCATCTCATGTCAGCCTACTCATCCTGCCCACCAAGAGAGGACCCTTGAGACCTGTTGTGCTCTTAGCGTCCTGGATGAGAGGGTGGGTTGCGGGCCCCCTTCCCTGCCCTGTTTCATCTGCCTTCATTTCAGAAGATACATTTTTGTGGGAAAACCCATCCCTGTTTTACTCAGATTGGTTCGTGTTTTAGTGTAACGAGTATCGGAGGAACCTGAGGAAGTTTGCAGTGCTGATGCAATGGCTCTTGCTTTCCAGGTGTGTAAACCTGTGTGCAGATGTATTTTGCAGCAACCCCCACATCTTCTGGAAACTCTAACCTAGCCTAGTAGTAGGTCTTTCTCAGCCACACATCTACTCCAGTGAAAATAATATACTGATACCTTAAAATCTCCCAAATCCCTTATTTATTGCAGCTTGTATAAATGTGCCCCAGAAAGGATTACACAGCTCCCCAGAGGACAGATCCATCAGTGGCTTTTAAGCACAGTGGTCCAGAGGCAAATCCTGATTCAGGAAGCCTGTAAGCTGCTGCTTTTGCTGATGATACCCTGTGTGTGAGGGTCACTGTGTACCTGCCGTGTCCTTACGCTCTGCTCGTAAGTGTCCACCCCTAGCCACTGCTGGGGGAAGGTTCCTGGGATACATGAATCTTTGGCCTGGACTAGCTTGGCACCTCGTACCGGAGTGCCCCTTGCAAGAGCTTTACTTTGCTTTCCAGACCAACTGAGATTATGTTGCAGAACTATAGATATATTTTCACTTCCCTCCTTGTACTTTCTCCCTTTCTCTGCAAGCTTTGCCTCCAATGCAGTGCCTTGATGCTGGCCCAGTAGTGGTGAATATATCAAATCAGCACAGAAGTTTCTTTTCAAAGACGGTAGCAGTTTTCTCCAAAGTCACCTAAGGCATAAGCTCAGTTTGCTTCGCCTTGGTATCACTCAGTTCCCCTCATGGTGATCAAAGCCCACCCCTGATTTGTAGATCTTTAGTCTTTGCAAAATGCTTGTTGAATTGGAATGGTGATCTAATGATTTATTTAATCAGGTCCGCAGTGCCCTAATGTCCATCACAACTGTTTCCAAGCATTCAGCAGTTGCGAGTCGTGATCCATTGGTTTATGACTTGAGCCCTGGAAAAGGTATTCCAGAAACATTGTGTCTGGAAAAAACAAGGTAATTAAAACCATCTCCTTGAAGACTGGCAAGGGTTTTGGGTGAGGGGACAATGCACAGATATGCTATGAGTCTGTTTTCTCCCTGGTATTTCTGGTTTGTTTGCTTCTCCCTTTGCTGTCCCACCATAGCTCAGGGCAGACGGAGATAACAACCTCTTTCTCAGATAGCACAGTCCTGTTTGCAGCCTGCCCTCAGGGCTATGCACTCTGCTTTTCAAACAAACGCTCTGGTGTTCGTAAAATAAACTGACTATAATCACTGTCAGAGTCAGTCAGTACCTTCTGCAGGAGATGACCTTTCTCTTGCTGAAGGGAAAGGTAGGGAGAGGCAGTCTTCAGGCTTGGGACAGGGCTTAGATAAGTCATTTGACAGAACTCTATTTACATCAGAAAAGGGCTGCAAAAAAAGGAGGATCATTTTATCACCAGTTCAATGTGGCTTCCTGGCTCCAGGATGGTCATGAGTAATCCACGCGTCCTCTCAGAAGGGCGTTTTCTAGGGGCACGCAGAGCTGTTTGGATGATGTTGAGTAACAGCAGACCAGCAAATGCATTTTCACAGGAACCTTTGGCTCCCAAAGGGCATTCAACAGCTCATAATGTCTGCCTCTTTTAAAAGGTGCTGAGCCATTGCTAAACCCTGGAAAGGGAGGAAAGTTTATTCTGTAAGAATTTTTCTGTTTATCTCAGATTTTTCTGTTGTGTTTTTCTTAGATGTTTTAGTAATTATTTCTATAGAGATACCAACATGGAGACAGCTTGGTTAGGAGTCCGCCCCAGTGCCTATGTTATCAACCAGTGCAGCTCAACTAGTTGCAATGTCCAGGGAGGCAGGATGCTAGAGAAAATTCACATCTAAACTGTAGAGCTGCTGCTTTATGGGTCTCAGAGAGGGAAGATACATAAAAGCAGGAAAAATGCAGAATCTGGAAAACAGAGAATATGTGACAGTTCTGCTAATTTTGGATCCAGTCTCTGACTTCCATTGCTGCATTCTTGCAAACATACTGGAGAAATGCCATCGATCCTTTCCAGGCAGAAGTACTGGTATCCAGAAGTTTGCCAGAATAAGGTGTTGCTTTATTCTTGTAGGCACGTGGATGGCATCAGCCTGTCATGAACGGCCCCCAGGTTATTCACCATCGCTTGTGTAGTATTTGTCAATCAATTCAGTCACAAGCATATAACTTGCATCCACTCATTGGGAGAGGAGGTTGTGTGTCGCCGTTGTTTTAATGAACTCCTGTACTGATGGGAAGTCTTTTGGTAGAGATGTGCTGCAGCGTGCTTTGGCCTTCATCCTCCTTGGAATAAATACTGTTAAGTTTATTTCTGTGCTGATGACTGTTGTGGATTATACTTGTGTTGGGATCTTAGATACCGTGAGACTGTCTGCAAAAGCACCGTGCGGTGATCCTCTCCTAAGCATTCCTCATTCCACCTCCGTGTCATCACTTTGTTTCAGTTCTTTCATCACAGATGAGTTTGCTTTGTTTCTGGCCCAAATCAAATGCCTTCAGGTTCCTAAGGCTGGAAGACTTTGTGGAAACGTAGAGTATTATTATGTTCCCGTGGCATCTCTGCTGCTGGAGAGAGTGGCCTGACTGCTTCCTCCTGTGACTCACGCTTACATGATGCACCCCCCAGCCCTTTTAACTGCCTGCCAAGTTTGTTTTGTTCTGTTTTTCCCCTAAAAGCATGCGATCAGTTTTAGCCTTAATCAGATTGAAGCATTCCAGCCTTGACCTTCCTCCCTTCACGGGCAAAGGGCTCCCTTGCTCCTTGCCGGTGGGTTTAGCAAGGTTCACCTCTCTACTCCCAGGTTATTTCCAAGACTCTCTGCAGAGGACCACCTGCCTCTATGTCTATTATCAGTCAATATATCAGATGAAAGCTCATTATTTGTCTAACAGGCTGTGGCCCACAGGATAGTCACATACTGCTTGTTCCCAGCTGCTTGATTTCATTAGCTTAAAACACACAGGCTAATCTTTGACTGATACTTTCTGAGGTGTACAACGATTGGGGCTGCCACAGGGATGCTATAACAACAGGAGGAAGGACATGCATGAGAAAACCTCCACTCTGGAAAGCCTGGCTGGCTTTACACCCCCCACCTTTTGGTATCTAGCACTGCTTGTTGCCATTAGTCTGTAAGTGTATTGGCTTCTCCCATGCTACTCATCTCCAAGGCCCACTGGGTCATCTCTAATTACCTCACAGAGGAAAACTCTGGGGTATAGGAGCCTCATGGGTAACCATCTGCACAGATTCCTGAGGCCTGAATCCATCCCACCTCGTCCAGTGAAAATTATAAGGGAAGCTCTTACTTAGCTTTCAGATTATGCTGGCATCCTTAAAAATAGAGAAAGAACCCATTTCTAGCCAGACACAGCTTTTGGAGGAGTTGCTCGGAGCCCGTGGTCCAGGGCGCGGGGTGTTTTGCACCACTGACTGTGGCGTGGCCATCGGGTGTTGGCAGCGTGGGTTTATGTTTGCAGATGGAGGGAAGGGGACAACTGGCCAGCTGTCAGCTGATAGAAATGACTTTTTTTGCACAGAGTAATGTGCTGAAATCCGTGTACTGCCAGCTCCCGTCTGTGGTCTCGGCTGTCGTCTACTGGCATGGAGGGAAGAATCCCATCTACAAGGGGTTTCTTGCCCAAGCTTTGAAAACCCAGTTCTAGGGGTTTTGTTTTTTTCCAGGAGAGCCCACACTGCATATTCTAGGAATTTTGCCTTGTCGAAAATACTAAGCAGACAACTTAGCTGTCATCAGAATATGTTAGACAGAACCGCGTGTTTACACAGGACAAAATCTGGCTCAGATTGTTTTTCACCATCAGTCAGATCGAAGGTTCAGTAAACACAAACACATTTCCCACTGCTTGCTTTGTGGATGAATCCTGCGATGCCTTAGTGTGTTTGAGATTTATGGGGAAAGGGTCCTTCCTGCTGGGAAGTGGTTTTGCAAGTCACTTGCTGTGAGAAATGCCCTGCTCCTTGTGCAGTATATCTGTTACACCACGTGTGCACTGAAGCATACAATGCACAGCCAGTAATGTGTGAAAATCTTCATTCTTACCTGCCTGGGAACAGTTTACGAGGAGCATGTCAGAGAGGGAAGGAAGGAAGTGTCTCAGACTAATTTGCTTTCTCAATGCAAAATGGCCTTTTCAGGTGGGGGGATGCAGTCAGTCTGCTCCGCACATACACATGTACACTTCCATAAAATGCTGCCAGCATGGCTCAAATGGGAGATTCGTTAGGAAATCTGATTTCTGTCTTGTTTAATTGAAAGAATTTGTTCCATGAAGAATATTGAAGTGGTTTGTTCAGTTTGGTTTTAAATTTCCAAGTATCTGCCACTTTCTGGAGACTAATTCAACGTCTAGTCAGCTCTTTTGACCATGTAGCTACCAATCCGCATATGTTTGTGTACTGAAAAATTGCTTGTTGGAATAACAAAAAACACCCAAGCCTTCCTAAGTTTCCTTTCTCAGGAGAAGTTTCCTTGTGCCAATTCTCTTTGGGTCTACCAGAGCGACTGGTGAGCAGCAGCACACAGCGAGGCACTCAGCGGTGGTCTCAGAGGAACCGTCCAAAGCAGATTGGAGATTGTCAGCTTTTTGAAGATGGAGAAGACCTCTGAAAAGATGCATGTGGAGCCTCCAGGAAGGCATCACTTCTGCCCCTTGTCACAGTAGTAGCAAGGACGGGGACCAACCCTATTTATCTTGAGTTGGAAGACAAGAAACTTGTAAACTCTTTGGAGAGCAGAGGATGGTGTATTAAAGAACTCAAAGGCTGCTTCACATCTTTGTTATTTGGTACCTATTCCCTACACTTGACTAAGGCCCTTTTCTGCTATACGCTTGCCTTGCTCTCTGATTTTAGTGCTTCTGTGGGGTCAGCAGGTGCCGTTGTGGGCTACAGATAGCTCAAGCATCTTTCTGTGAATGTGCGATCCCATCAGCAGAGGGAAAATTTCCTGACTAACTTCTCTGGACAATTTCTTCCTTCTCTATTTGCAATAATAAAATAGTTGAGGCAAGGTCACATGCTATTTATAGCCATCTCACTGCTACTTGCTTCTACTCACCCAGGCAGTAATCTCTGCATAGACACAATGAGATTAATCCTTCATGACACTGAACCTTTTATTTCCCTTGTTATCTGTGCTTACCGACTCCAGAGCCTCCCTCCTCTGCAGAGCCCAGTGCACTAAGCCTTTGATACAACACAGCAGCAGTGGAGCTATGGAAAAGTTTAAAAAAACAATATCTGTTCAGCAAACCAGGAGTTGTCTGGGAGGTTTGAGACTTTGGTTTCTAGGTCAGCTGAATGGTTTGAAATTTTTTCTCACAAGCTCCATGCCAAGCTCATGCACTCAGCAATTAACTGAGGTTATGTGCAGGTAGGTCCAGTCTTGGCATGGCAAGAAACGCTGGGGTTTTGAGGGATCTGACACATTTTCAAGTGTTTAAGCCTTACTTCTCTTCCCCTACCAAAAAAGAATTTTCAATTCAAACTATATCTTATGTGCTGAAGATACTTTAATACAGAAACAGGTTGGATTACAGTCACAGAATGCATGACAGTTGCCAATATCTGATAATATGTTCAATGAAATGGGAACTCATTGTGAAAAATAGTCTGAGGTCTTGGTTATATCATGCCCTGTGACCCCTTATCTCAGGCAGTCAGAATCAATATTGCTTTGGCTACATTCTCTCTAAATTCCTCTGACTTTTGCACCTCTTTTATCCTTGTTTTTGCCTTAAAAACGTCAGGGTGAGCTGGGAGCACCCGAGTACCCGTAGGTGTTCTGGCTACAGCTGCTTCCCCCCATAAACGGCACTGTGTCAGTGTTCAACAACAGCAAAGTGGTGGTGGTACGGCGCACCGTGCCCCCCGGCTGCATGAGCAGACTGTGAAGCTGTGTGATGCTCATCCCACAGACCTGGTACAGCACCTGGTCCACTTTGTTGTCCCCACTGCCAAGCACCAGAGAGCAAACTTTAAGGACTGCAAGTTTAGGGTCATTGTAGCTAAAACCACAGTGCTGTTGTGTGGCATATCTCCTAGGGAAGGGGCTAGGGGTTTATGCAAGCTTGCTGAGCATCTGGCATGAGAGGGGCTTTGGTCAGAATTCAGTCATCTGCAAATATTGAGGACAAATGTGAATTCAGAGCACATGCCTACATGTGGAGCTGAGCCAGTCTGAGCTGGTTTTGGGTGGGCATTAATGATGAGGTGAAGCCGCTGTGTTTCTCTTTGAGGGATGCAGCAGCCGAAGTGATGATAAAATCAAACACCAAGTTAGACATGTTCCAGTGAGACAGTTTATTTCCTAAGCATGGCAGGTTGGTGATAGCGGTATTACAGGTACAAATTAGATTGCTCAGCATGGAGTTTACTGGCTGATACATGGCTTGACAGGTGCCAGAATGACAATGAACTATTAAGGGACTGTTAACATTATATTACGTGTTTCATCATTCAACCCATGAAAGCTCCATAAAGGATTTTCTCAATGGCTATCAATGAGAATTGGCATCAGTTGTATAGTGATGCTCGAGATGTTCACTCAAGGTCCTTTCTCCAGCCTGTGTTTGGTCCTGTCTAACGCTCCAGTTAAAACAGCCTTCCTAATCCAAGCCATTACAGCAAGTTGAAAGTCACAGTCCCATTGAAGTCCAGGCCAGCACTGTCCCAGATGGGAATAAAACTGAGCATTTGCAACTTGCTGAAATTCTTTAATCCGAGGTTTTGCTGCTTGAAATAATTTTCCTGTTTTTCTGTGAAATGAAATGCTCCTTACATTTGAATGAGGAAAAAAAATATTTTTCAGCATCAAAACACAGAAGCACTTAAGTGTTGTGTTTTCCCCTTCTTGGCTCTAGCCATTGGCATGGTAAGATCAAAATGGACAGGGTGTTCCCAGGGCTCTCTCAGTGCTGCTGTTCTGATTTTGTGTGTCCTCTCTGGCCAAAATACACAGGGTTTGGTGCAAAGCTGCAGTGATAGTCCAGCAATCTCATTCCAGTGGGGTGAACAAGCAGACCTTAGAGCACAAACTCAGTTTGTGATTCTACAGTTGTCATTTTTTCCTTGCTGATTTTCATTCAGTGACAGTTGTATGGAGATCAAAATCGCCTTGTGTTACGTGCTTGCATATGCTTATGGTCCCGGAGTTGCTTGCCATCTAAATAAACAAAATTATTACCCTGTGGGAGAAATGCTATTATTTTTATTGTTACTCATTTAAAACAATGGAAAATCAGGCACAAAGAAAACAAAATGTTTTTTTCCAATGGCTGCACAGTGAGATTGTGACAAGGCCAAGAACTAAGTCCAGGTGTCCTGAGTCCCAGCCCAGACCTTTAAACACCAAAATATCCTACTCCTTGTGAATTCAGAGTATTTTGGCAAAAGTTTCCCCAGAGTGTTTCATAATGAACGTCAGTGCTAGACTCTGAATGTGTCTTACCAGTTAGGAATTTGCTTTTATATACATGCATCCACTTAAAAACTCCCCAAAACTTAGCAGCTGTTGGCTTCTTTGTGTTACTGGAATGTTTCTAAGGCAAATACGGGACATGATAAATTGGAAAGTGTTGAGTTGAAATGTTCTGCTTTGAGTCCACTTAGCAAAATCCAAAGGTCATTTCTGCTGTGAAGAGCCAGCAGGACTAGACACAGTGTAAGCCTTGTTTCAAGGGTGGGAAAGGGATTTTCTGTTGTGTCTAGAAATCATACTCTTCCTGTCTCACAGGTGTGTTTTTTTTCCAGGGAGAACTAAGCCCATCCTAGGATCTGTGACAGTTTTTGACAGCTTTCTGAAAAGGAACTAGAACCAAAGGAAGAAGGAACATCCCACAACAGACTATTGCAGCTTGCCTCTCGAGGGACCGGTTCCCTTGCTGAGATGCATTTGGTCCCTTTTAAGTCTGCACAGACAGGATGCTGTCTGTGAATAGAAATCTGTGGTGTGGCATGGGAGAATGCAACTCTCCCAGGCAGCTCAAATAGTGGCTTAATAGCAGTCCTCTGGATCAGGTCAGCAGCTCATGTGTCTCCAAGAAACCTCTTGCCCCATCTCGACCTCTCTAATTACCGGCTGCAGTGGCAGTCCCACCTACACTCAGCATGACCTGAAAATTCCCATCGTGAGACGCTCTGGTCAGTCCTTTATCCTGTATCAGATGCTGTCCAGCTGCAATGAGCTTTTCCAGGATGGGATTAGCTTGAGATGAGCTTTCTCAGGATGGGATGTATGTTTCTGAATAGGAACGTCTCTTTTTTTAAAAAAAATATTTCTAGGGGTTTGGGGCTTTTTTGTGCTGTCCTGGGTAAAAATTTCTTACAGTCATTTTGCTTGCCTGCTTGGAAGGCAAGGCGTTATTCTGGAGAGTGATGTCCTTAGGAAAACTCCAAGCGAAGGACTGGAATAGATCTTGTTTTTGCAGTAAAAGCTGGCTTCCCTACATATGTTGTCAGCACAGAGCTAATCCTGAAAAACTTCTGAAGTTTACACAAAGCAAATTTTTTGTGTTTCTATGGGCATTGCAGCACCGTGGTGCTTTAGTGTTCAAAGGGCAGGTCTGGGCAGTGGGCTGAGATGCTGTCTGGCCAGAGCTTTCATCTTCCTTTTGGAGGTATTCACGCGTGCTTCTTTGGCCAGCTCTGCCCTAGCCTTTCTGGGAACCACACAAGCAATTTTGGTGTGCTTGAGCAGCGGAGCAGCAGAGGGGGTTTAGGAGAGCACCCGCCTGGCGTGGGTCTGGCCCCGTGGCAATGGCTGGGCTTTTCCTCCAAAAGGTCTTCATGTATCGGGGCACCTGCTTTCAGAACGTCTCCATGCCCCAATGAGCAATGTGAGAGCATGTCCGGACTGGCTCGTCTGATATGAAAGTGCCAATTTCACAAATCCCCTGGTAGATTTGGGTGTCTGCTCCCATTCAGTGTCTCCCTATCAGAATCACCCAGGCATCCCTGGCAAGCTCAGCCAGTGATTTCCAAGAGCCGTGATGTCTCCAGTTGCCACCAGTTTGACTGACGGTAGCCCCCTTGTTTGCTCTGCAGACTGGGTTTGCACTCATCCTAATCTGAACAGCCCAGATGAAAGTGCTGGGTGCTCCTCTAGGGGATTCGCTGCATGCCGGGAGGCTCGGTGCGTGTCCTACCGTGCTCCACATCTTCCCCGCTTCCCTCGCCTTTAAGCTGGGCTCCCAATCACCATCAACTATCTATCTCCTTTTTTTAATGCAAAAATTGTTTTCAGCAGCTTGCTGCACTTTCTAATTCCATCTTGTTTTGAGGAAAAGCCAAAGGAAACCTGTTACAGTAATTTTTTAATATTTGCCACTTGGAAATTGTGTTTGAGACTAGAGATTCAAAGGGCATCAGCTGCTTTCTTCACAGCCAACACATGCTCCCTCCACGGTGCCCTTAGAGAAGGTTACCTCACAAAAATAATGCATGTCTTCACCCTGTATTTTCATGAGTCTTGCCAAGCTTTACATGCAGTAGGAAAGGAGGCAACATTCTGCCAGTTAAACAACTGGGGTATTTTATTAATGCTGGCAGACAGCCCCACTTTCCAAATAGGAGCAGGTTTGCCGAGTGATTTGGTGTGGACTCCGTGCTTCCACGGAGACTCTCCTTGCCCAGCCAAATTGAACCTGTCACTTTTGCTGCACTCCAGCTAGTCCTGCTCAGAGCGCCTTTTGGCATAAAAAAGGACTTTTGCCATGCTGTTGCTCCAGCCAAGCGCCCTGAGCAAATCTTTTGCATTTTTTCCTTTAGTATTTCACCACAAAGCTTTCACAAGCCGTGCATGCAGAATTGCCATAGGATATACATACACAGGGGCATCCTTCAAGGAGAAGTCCCCATGATTTTACCCAGATGTCAATCCCACTTGGTTCAACAGGAGTTCATGTGTTATTGGATGTGTATTTTAATTTTAAAAATGGTTGCAAACACTTCTGCAGAGGTAACAAGCAACATGCTGATGAGGTGGCTGCTCAGACAATTGACAGTTCAGCCACATCTCTGAAGATAATTGTATATCAGAGATGAAAACAGTTGTTATTATATGCCTGGCTGGTGATGAATGTTTGTATGCCCTCTCTGAGCTCCCAAGAAATGCAGGTTACTACGCAGTTCAGAGGGACTCACTGAAAGAGATTTTGGGTGTTTCTCATGGCTTGGCCGAAAGGCAAGCTATAGTTGATACTTATTAAGTGCATGCAAGTATTAATCTAGTGTTAAGGAGCCCCAAGGAAGCTGCCATTGTCTCCTGGGGATGAGCAGGGCAGCCATGGCCTCACCTCACCTCACATGGCCTCTCTGCCTCGCTCCAGACGTAGGATAACAGGGTGCAAAGCTCATGCTTCTCTGCAGGTCTCTTTTTCAGTTCTTGTCATTTTGCCGGTCAGGTTGTCCAGTGGGTGTGTGTGCAGGTTTTTGCAGGTGAGCTGCTGTACCATGACGGCAGCATAGCATAAACATGCCTGAGGTTGCTGGCTCCGATGCCTCAGGAGGAGCCTAGCAGCAGTGGCACAGGGTTCATTGTGGGTTTCGCTATCAAGGAGAACACTTGGACACAGCCTTGCCAGGGCTAGCATTAGCCTGGTCCTGGCTAACAGTTTTGGGTGAGCCTGCTCAGACTGCAGACGTATCCCAGGTGCCTGACTCTGCACCTTGCTGGTACTCAGTGGTGTTGGCTTTCTTTCAGGAGCAAGTGCATTAGCTATGGAAGTGGCCTCTGTCCTGCTAGGTCATGCAGATGTTTCACCTGAACATCTGTCCTGCTCCCTGAGCTCCCGGCAGCTGCTGTGGGTGTGTTTAGCACTAGTATTTCTGTTTGTTTACGAGGCTTTCTCCAGGGTGAAACTAATGTCTGGTCTCAGTTCTGAATCTCTAAATCCAAAGTAACTTGATATACCAAGATAAACTCCTCCTTATATCTCTGCCACTATCAGCAGTCTGGCCTTTTTCAGCTATACACAGCTGAGCTTAATAAATGGTCCCAAGACCCTATTTACAAGCAGAAGCCCTTAGCCTGGACATAGCTCAGCCTCCAAGGCTTGTAGAGAGAGCAGTCTCAGCAGCTGCTTTCCCCTCCTCTCTCCGTCTCATATCTCATGAGAGCATCTCTCCACCTGGGACTGTGCAGGGGGTTGGAGTAGCTGAGTTCAGAGGATGTACAGCTGGAAAATAGGCTGGACCCCATCATCAACCGACCACGTTGCAGACAGAAAAGTGACCTGTCTGATTCTTGGGAAATCCACCTCTTCTGATTTCCCTTGCACTGGGCTTTCCTCTCATTTCAGCTGTTTTCTTTAGCTTCTGTGTTCAGGTTTTCCTTGGTTATCCCCTCATTGCCCAGCACAATGGTGTCAAAAGGGTGTCAAAGGTATAGTTGTCAGAGGGCGCAGCATAAACTGATGTGTTCACTGTCCTACATCACCAACTCACTTGGTCTTTCTTATCTTGTTACAGCTGAACAAGTTGGACGAGGCAGCAAATGCAGCTCACACCTTCTTCATGGCAAACCCTGAGCACATGGAGATACAGCAGGACATTGAGAACTACAAAACCACAGCAGGGAAGGTCAGCTTAATCGACCGGGAGGCCAAGCAGCACATGGTGAGTCTGAGTTGAAGAGGTGCCTGGGTTAAGTGTCAGGCAGTCTGGAGAGAAGAGGTTTAGGAGGCCACGAGACCGTCATCTATGAATGGGGAGATTCTTGCGGAGGTGCTCATTGCAATACAGCTAAACAAACTCTCCCTTTCAGCGCTCTCCTTTAAGGCAAGCCAGCTCCTGCTTTTTCAAGGCACTCTCCGCTCTTTGTTTGATGGGTATGTCCCCAGCCTGGTCCCTCTCTTCAGGGAACTCTGGTGTCATCCATGGCTGTGAACACACACCAGCAGGCAGCTTTGATGGATGCCTCCATGGGCACTGACAGTCGCATCTTGGCTTCTGTGTGTTTCATTTGAGCTGGGTTCTCCCACCTGGGCAGGGTGGCAGGCCGGAGAGTGACAGCTTTTTCCACCTGCCCAAGGCGAAAGCCCACCACAAATGCCAGGGCCACCCCCAACTTTCCGATTGCTGAAGACACAAGGAAGCAAGAGTGGCTGTTTGGTGTAATTAATGGAGGTGCTCACTAGGGCACCCAGACAGATCTGCCTGGGTCAAGAGCAGTCTTTTCCATTGGCATTCAGCATAGTTGTTGGGTAGGAGGGTAAAAACAAAGAACAGGAATGTTTTTTCACATAATGCATAATCCAGGATTCCCTAAGTATGGAGGAGTTCAGAAGAGCATTTAGGCAGGTTTATGAGGTTCCACTGGTCCAAAAGTCCGTTGATTGATAGCTTAAACGTGGTTTGGTTCAACTGGTTACATCTGGTAGGTACCCGGGGAGATCGTTCTGTCCCTGCCTGCTTGTACCTTCTTTTGAGAGGCACCTATAGTTGGCAAGGGCAGGATGCTGTGGTCCAAGCAGCATAGCCCGCTCACGGTCTTGTCCTCTGCTGACCTACTTTGCAGGAGGACTACAGTGCTGGAGTAAGGCACTACGATAAGGAGGAGTATGAGCTGGCCATTGACTTCTTGGAGCGTGCATTGAAAGGGTACTACTCCGAAGACGAAGATTGCCAGATCATGTGCGAGGGCCCACAGAGATTTGAGGAGCACGAGTACCTGGAATATAAGGCTGGCCTCTACGAAGCTATTGCAGGTGAGATCTTTTTGCATCTTTAGGGTTCTCACCCTTGGCCCTGCGATGTTTTTAATTATTGAGTTTGGGCCTTTGGCTGGATTTGGTGCAGTGTCTTCCCTCCTATCACTGCTGCTGGTGAGTAACTCTGCAGGGGGCACTTGGGAGGCTAGAAAATGCAAACCCAGAGGACAGGGAACTAGAACATCTTATTTTGGTCCTGAATAGAAGCTGGGCTAGAAGAATTGCATTTCCAGACGTGTGGAGCATTTGCAGCTTTCCGTAAGAGCTGGAAGTATAGGTGCTTTACATAAACTACCTTGGTTTCCCCCTGTACACAGTCTCACATACCTCACTGGAATCTTAGACATTTCTGGCCTCTGTTTATATTGTCTCTGTTTTTCAGTGCATATGAAGAGAGCAGCAGAGTCCTCTTGGCCACACTCCAGATGGCCAGGAAAGTTGCCAAAAAGGCTCAGAACATAGATTACCTCCCCGTCCAAAAGGATGGATTTGTCATTAGTGGAGGCCCATCTAATTATGATCTTGACTGAAATCTCTGGAGAGAATTGAACATTGCTGCGTAATCTTCAGATTTGCACGTGTGGCTCTGAGCCAGAGGGGATTAAAATGGTTCATTCTGAGTATAAATGAGATTGCATTTAATTAGTTGTAAGGGAAATAAGAGCAATAAATTAAGGTTTGTTTGGTGACAGAAATCTTATTTATCTGTTCACGGTCTTGGAGTTGCATCAAGCTTTGCAGTTTTGCTTCTTGTGTGGAAAATACTTCACTTAGATGCAGATTGGTTTTGGGGGTTACATAATTCTGTTTGTGTCGAGACAGGAAATCTAATTGAAACAACCAAGATGAGAAACCACCAACATAGCGGATGGGAAGCTGCCTTTGTTGCGTTTATTTACCCATGCAAAAAATATGAGAAGTCTTGTAAGGGCTGACTTGGTACCAGTGTAACTGTCAGCTGATCATGCCTGCTTTTAAAGCCATGACCAGTACCCCAAGGGTCATATCAAGCTGTCCAAGAGAGCAGCCTTCAGTGGCAAAGAAAACCCACCTTCCTTCTCACTGAAAGCTGCTGCTCATCAAACAGGTTTTGGTCTCTGTTAAATTGTTTCTGTGCTGTGCAAGTCGAGTGCTGCCCCGGTGAGCAGAGATGTTTCTGTGCTGGACCATGCCGAGCGCAGACGTGGTCATGGTGTGGTGGTCCTCAACCTAGAACATCACCTGGGAGCGAGAACAAGCCACATGGTCTCTGCAAGTGCTGTGACTTGGCTTGGCCAGATGTGCCTGGGAATGACAACTCCAAACCCTAGGGCATCCAGAGAAACAGGGAAGCGAGGGCACACAGAGGGAAATAATACATGTAATGCAACTGCTTTGCTATAGGCAACTAAGTGGTTCCTTACAGGACAGCATAATCCAGAGTTTACCCCTGGGTCCAGGGCGCTGAGCCCCAGATGTTTCAGCAGGGAGTGGGAACACTAATACACCAAGAAAAGAGTTTAAGTTTCTTCAAAACTCATTTCTCTTTTCAATCCCAAGCTGATTTGCTGTGCTGCTGCATGGGGTTGAAACATTCTCACCTCTCCACCCTGGGGACAGATGCATTTCAGTGAATTGATTTCAGTCTATATTGCCTGTTTCTAGGGTACCTTGACAGTACCAAGAAAAAGCAGTGCTTCTCAGTGATGGATTATTCCAGGTCTAGGATGATTAAATATGTTTAAATTACAACAAAATTATTTATGTCCTTTTCCTTCTTGCTTTCCTTAATGTAATACCCTGGATGTATATGGTAAATCAGATGATAACTACTCAGACTACCTGCCCAGAGCAAATGGGGACTGTTTTGAGTTTCCACTTGATTTCATTGCAAATTCCTCAGGCTGTTTTTTTGGCAGCTCTGAGAAATGCTTTGGTAGCGGAGCGCATGGTTTTTTTTTCAAGCTTGTGTTTGTTTCTTAAGGTTTTTAATGATGTACAGAGACAGAGCAAGCAACGTAGATTTGTAAGTACGTTACAGCAAAGGCTCCAAACTGGAATCAGATGTCGGTGTTGGCTTCGAAATTGTACAGCTGATACAACGCCTGTATTGTGGACTCCTACAAATTAAGAAACCTTGCTAATGGCAGATGTTTACCACATGCTTGGGTTTCCCTGGGAGATATGTCATCTTTGAGAAGCAGCAAACACGGGGATTTTGCTGCCAATATTTACACCTTAGACCTTTCGGACTTGCGGTGCAGGTGCCTTGCTTGGCCATGCTTGAGAAGCTACGCAGACCCTTCTTACCTAAACCTCCCCGTGCCCTCAGGAGCTTTCTTGCTGCAGAAAGGAGAGGATTAAAGACGAGCTGAAGGAAGGGAGTGTGGCGATGGCTTTCGTGTGGCAGCACGTGGCCACCCTGTCTTCACATCTCCACCTGCTTTGTGGGTGTCCTCGCCTTTGGTTTGGCTCTTGGGGTTGAAGAGCTACCTGCCACCTGCATGTCCCTGCACCCATCTGGCTTTCCTGAGCAGAAGCAGCAGTTCCCACCACACAAAAGAGATCCTCAAGCTCCCTCTACAGTTGACAGAAGGAGAAAGGCATTTCTCAAGGGGGACAAAAATGTGACTGCAGCTCTGCACTGGCTTTGGGAAGGAGCCTGAGCTCTTTCTCTAGGTGCACACTTGCCTGCTGGGCCAGAGCAGCATGAGTTGCATGTCCTTCAGCTGGGGAGACTTAACCCCTGTCTGTCCTCGTCTCAGCACCATCACCATCCTTCTCAGTTCTGACTGTCTTCTCCCTCTTTTCTTGGCAGATCACTACATGCAAGTCCTGGCCTGCAAACATGACTGTGTCCGAGAACTTGCCACACGTTCTGGCCGGATCTCACCCATCGAAAATTTCCTTCCCCTCCATTACGACTACTTGCAGTTTGCTTATTACAGAGGTAAAGTCTGCTTCCTGTTCCTCATGGTGCTTGCTGAGTTTTGTTACATTTTGTACAAGTTTGAACTGTTTCACATGGAAATCAGAATATTTCCCCAGTGATGCAGCAGCATGGTCTGAAAGAGTCAGGAAGCAAAGGACATCATTGGCAATTGTCTCTTCAAAAGTCATGTTGACTGAAATGAAATGAAGTATTTTTGTAGAAGTGTTTTAAATCATCAGTGAGGTTTTAAAAGGCCAACCTTTAGCTTAAACATTATTATTCTTTAAATAAAACATGCTTTTTTAGGGTCCTTTCATTTGCCATTTGATATTCAAGTTCTGGGGATTTATATGTTTCACATTTTCTGAAACCAGTTGATACATTTTCTAAGTTAATATATAACAGATATACAAGTTAGCCCAAGCTTATCTCAAGGTGCCAATTTTTGCTAATTACCAGATATTTTAAGATTCACAGTAAAGTTGCAGGAGTTGGCAACATTGCAAAATATCAGGAGTGGCAGTGCTGTAAAATACTGCCAGCTGTGTGGATCTGTATGGTTTTTTATTACATTCTGTTATGTAAAAGAAAATCTAGGCAAAATTCTGATATCTCAGGCTTGTGCTAAGAGCTCTTTCCTGAAAAGGGCAGAAGGTGTGAGGGTCAAAATTGCTACTGAAACCTAAAGCTTCTTCATTCATCAGTGCAATGGGAAGAAAGCTGGAGGAGTCAGCAGCGTTTCGTGCATGGTGTACAGGCTTTTTTATTCTTCTGCCCAATTAGAGGTTTAATGTGGTGGGTAAAACCCTCCAGAGCCCTGAGAGATGCTGCACAGAAGAGAGGCAGTTTGCTGCTGGACAGCATCCACATCCAGCCCATCCAGTTGGATCCAGTTTGGATACCATCTGACCTGTGCATGACCACAGAGAAGTTGTGTCTCTCTGCCTCGATTTCCGTGCTGGTGGAATGGAGGGGTTAAGACAAAGTTGCGTCAGAAGAGCCTTCTAAAGTGCTGGGCTCACCCTTCAGCTGATGGAGAGCTCAGGCTGTGCCGTCCCTCTCTGCAGGCTCCCCTCCTCGGCTCTGCCCCGCCGTGCTCTGCGTGAGCCCCCAGCACCGCCGGCGGGGCTGTGCCCTCCTCTGCCCCCCCTGACAACTGTTGTGTTGCCTCCCAGTCGGTGACTATGTAAAAGCCCTGGAGTGTGCCAAGTCGTACCTCCTCTTCCACCCGGACGATGAAGATGTCTTGGAGAATGCGGGTTATTACGAGGGCCTCTTGGAAGGTACAATGGATCCAGATACCATCAAACCCAGGAAGGTGAGGGTGAATGTCGCCTAAGAGCCCTCGGTGGGAGGCTTTAACAAAAGCATCGGCTGGAAATAAAAGCAGCTTGGCAGCTTTCCCACAGTGGGACTGCTTTGGAAACAGATGTGTTGATGCTGGACTAGCTGGTGATGCTAATTGTCAGGGTGCAAGTCCAGAGTCACCGGTGTGGGGGAGAAGCTGGAGGACAGGATCTTCTTTAACTGGGGACTTCAGCTTAGCAAAGCCCAAGCAAGGGCAGGGAGGGTGATGACCGAGTGCCTCAACAACATAAATGCTCCTCTCATTCAGTGCTCCAGAGGAGATGTGGAGGAGGAATGCAATGAAGCACTGAGCAGAGGGCAACCTCCGTTAAGAGGGGGCTGAGAAATATTTTCCCAAGGGGAGGTTGGGATGTCAGCGTTACTCTCAAGTCACTGAGCTTGGAGGTCAGTGCTCAGCCTGTTCTGCGGGGGTAGCTTTGCTATCACAGGGTTAGGATGGGGTCAAACAACCAATACAGAAGAGGAGGAGTTCCTCCCATCCCATCACAGCCCTGCTGAGGCTCATTCCCCATTCCATTCCCTTGGGAATTCCTTGATTTCCAGGAAAATCAAAGTGAATCTGGTAAAATGCTAAAAAAGAAAAGGGAAATGATAAGAAAGAAAACAAGAACAATTATAATTTCTCCTTGCAAAGTGAATGTAGCTACAAAACTGAAGTTGACAAAACCATTTCATTGTTTTGAGTGTTTTGAAGTTTTCTGTAAAAAAAAATTTGATTTTTGCTTTGCAAAGTAATTTTCTAGGAGAAAACCCAGTGTTCTGTTTACAAATTTTTCATTCAAAAAAAGTCCTCTGATGGACGATTTCCAGCTGGCTGGGCTTTGTGGTCCCCATCCGAGCGCCCTGAGTGCATCCCAGGCTGTGATGCTGCAGCCCACCCACTGCCAGGCTATGGGCTCCGCGTTGCAGATGAGGAACCAAGGCACGGCCAAGCCAGGGTCCCTGCTCCGCCAGCCTGAACCTGCCTCCCATTCTGCAGCTGGGGCTTCTCTGGCCAACCTCTTACCTAGATGTTTAGAGGCTTTCCAAGGTGCTCAACACTGCCAGCTATGAACATCTCTTTTGGGGATTCAGGCTTCCTGAATGAGCTGCTGAACACCTCCCCTTCTGTAATGTAGTGAGCGGCTCAGCCCTGAGTCCAGGGTTGCTCTAAGGCATGACCCAAGCATCCCTCACCCCATAGGAGTCTGCGGTGTTGCGTGAAAAGCGAACCCCTCTTGAAGCAGAGATGTATTGCCTGTGTCCTGTGAAAGCTACATGTGCAACTACTCCCCTTTTCCTCTTCTTTTCAGGAAGCAAAAATGCTGCTGCGGCGCCATAAGCTGGAGTCTCACCTCTTGCAGGTGGCTGCGGCCGGCCTCGGGTACACCTACACAGAGCCGGTAATGCCTGGGTCCGCTATGGCGAGGACCTTTAGGAATTCACAGCTATAGGACCAGCTTCCCCCCTCCCTTCTCCTATAAAGCGAGTCCTGTATAGGTGACTCGGGAGCTGGGTCTTCGCCTGTTCCCTGTGGCATAATGGTGATGGCAAAGCAAGAAAGGCAGCCGTTCCCAGGGTGAAGGAGAAGCAGACACAGCCTAGTCCAGCTCCCTTGCCGTGGTGCCTGGCTGTGTCTCAGCCACTGCCACGGTGGTCAGGTGGGACAGAGAAGGCTGGGCAAGCCGGGCTTCCTCTGTACTTGTCCTACGATGCCTGTTTGGGTTGGGGTTACATTTTCAATTTGGTGACCCCAGGCAATTGCCCAAAGTTGTGTGGGATGGATCCATACCAGAGAGGCTGGCTGATGTCCCGGGGAGCGAGGCAGAGCAGGTAGGTCCCTGGCTTTGACTGGAGCATTAAGTTAAGAAACATGACCTCTCTCTTTTCCCGCAGAACTACTGGAACAGGTACGGCGCCCGCCAGGATGAGCACAGGTGAGCCACCACACCGCAGCTTCACCAGTCCCCTCAGTGGGGTGAAGGGGATGTGCCCATGATGGGCTACCAGCATGCCACTTGGGGGGTTGCTGCCCATGCACCCCAGAACACCATCATGGTTGAATTAGGGCCCTTTGCCCCTTACCATTAGAAACATTCCCACAAGCACCTTATTTTAGCTGAGTGCCTCAAAACCAGCGATGGTCTAGAGGGAACTTGGTCGGTGAGGCAAGTGGTGCTGTTCAGGTTTGTTGGTGTCTGTGCTTTGCTGGTGGAAACTGTTGTTTCCATTACCAGAAAAACAGTTTGCCACAGGACAGGGTGAGGCTTCTTCTGCCTGTATGATTGTGACATTTGTACAAAGTACCAATTTGCCCGTTTTTTAAATTTTTCGATTTTTTTCATTGCGCCAGTTTCCGAAGGGTGCAAAACAGTACAACTGCCAGAACTGGAGACCTGTGGCCAAAGTCACAATGTTCCGCTTCTCTCTTGCTCCTCAGTGTCCCATCAAGTATTAGCAGTGAACCAGAGGATGGGCCCCGGCTGTCCCTGGCAAAGAAACCCATGCCAAAACCAGATCGAGAGTTGAAAGAGGGTAAGTCTGATAAAGATGTTTCAAAAAAATCAGAAGGTTTTTTCCTATTGCTAGAGACTGCAGACTGCAAAGGCTGGCTGCTGAGCAGTGAGGGCCAGTCCTACCTGAAGGGGTTGAAGTTTTGTTTAAGAGACAAAGAAGTCTTCGATGCTGCCACAGCATTTCTGGGCCGGTTGGGTCTGTGGGTCCCACCAGCACTGCTCTGCTCTTGGAGATGCTTCTCCCACCTGCTGAGCTGCTCAGTACAGAGCCCTAAGACATGGAGCTTGGAGGCTGGGTCCTCCTCACCGCAGGGAAGGTGGCACCAGCAAACAGTAGTCTTTCCCCCGAGGTGCTTTTAAGATTAAAATGTTCCCTGTTGTCCAGGCTGCAGAAGGACGGATGCTGGAGGTACTAGGTTTCGGGAACTCCGGTCCTGATGCTTTGCTAAATGTGCTGGATCACACCATATCAACAGCCGTTTCTGTTCGCAGACTGGCTTGCAATTTCATGTCTTGGCTTACATCAAATCACTTGGTTTTAAGGCCTGTCGGCAGACATTTCAACTGATTTCAGCACATTTTGGTCAACCACAGAAAATACCATAACTTCTTCTACTAAAGACAAGCTTTCCCCCATAACAATTTTGAAAAACTATATTGTAGCCAAATACCAAAGCATGATCCTCGCTGCAAAACAACAGGATCTCAAGCCAGGAGGTGTCTTGTGTCTCTAGTAGGCCAGCTCCACAGCAGCAGGCAATTAAACCTCCCTGTAATGCAATGGATGGTTGCACTTTTGGGGGAATTTCACAGCTTTCCACAGCCCAGGTTCTCTCCAGCTGCTCAGTGTCCTGTTCAGAGTATTGTTATCCCTTCTCTAGCCATACATAAAATAGGCAAATAGCACAGGAAGATCCTGAAGAGCTTGCTTAAGGCAAGAGCTGGTTGATTTATATTTGTTGGCCTGTTTGCCTTCTATAACCAAATAATTTCAGAGCGTGTCTTTCTCTGTTTTTAATTCTCTCTATGCTTATATTCTGGTTTAGTTGCAGAATGTTTTCAAGTTTACAAAGAAAACTGAAACCATTCAAAAAGAAAATGGGATTTTTTGTCCAACCAGCTGCTTCCTTTCTCTGTTGTCTTTTTTTCTTTCTCTTTTTTCACTTGGAAAAAGAAGAGAAAAGGCCAAAAGAAAAAAGAAGAGTCTATTTTAATTTTGTACTTCTCTTCTGTACTTCTATCCTCCCCGCTTTCTCCTTTCTGCCAATTCCTTCACTCGCAAAAGTCCAGAGAATTCCCCAATCAGTTTGGGGTGTTTTTCACAGAGCATACACACAGGAAACAGGTCTCTCTCTTTCTGCTGGTGCTTAGAGGCGGTGGGGGCAAGGAAGGCAGCCAGGAGCACGCTGCTGGTCTGGGACAAGGGTTCAGTGTTCACAGCACAGGGCAGCCCCCTCCCCCCCCAGTTCCTTGGGAGAAACAGAAGGAACAGAGGAAGTGGTGAGTGATGCCTTCCAGGTTCATCCCTCATGTGCCTACGGCTGGGGAAGAGCAACATCTGAGCTGGAAAACTCAGCCCTGAGTTGGAGTATGCATTTCAGAGTCCCGTTTCTGATCCAGCTGCATTTATAATAAATGCTATTATCGAGCAACAAGAACAGCAAAGTGAACATGAGGAACGTCCCATCCTTTCCATTTCCAAGAAACCTAACTCTTGAGAAATAAAGTCATGGGGCTAGTGGCAGGGTCCTTCCCTCAGGGTTACGTGTCCGCCATAGGCCAAGGAGACCTTCCAAAAACACACAGTGCACCTCAACAGAGGAAAAGTAGTAATTATAAAAGCAGTGTAACACAGAAGTTTCCTTGTGCCACATGGTGAGAGGAGCTCTGTGGCTCTGTTTCCTCTGTTTTATTGTGGCTCTGTGACAACAGATAATTTTTCCCACAATTTAGATGCATTTCACTGTCCTCCTGGAGAACCATTTGGTTTAGGCTTTTATTGTTGCCATTTCTTTCATTCTCTCTCTTTGAGGAGATGGGGCGAAGAGGCTTCAGAAGATGGTGATGTAGTGGCCTCGCCATGTTTTTCTGCTCAGGCAAATTTGATGGGGATGGATCCAAATATCTTGTAAAGAGCTAATCTCTCTCTTCTTGTCCATTCGCTCAGCACGTGGCAAGGCTCAGTTGCCCCATACGAGGCAGGAGCCCAGCAGTGTGCAAGCCCAGCCACGGTTGTATTCCCATCCCAGGGATGCTACCTGGGACCTCCAAAATGCAGCCAAGGCATTGGCTTCTGGCAGGCAGAGAGAGGCAGCTCAGAGGAAAGGAGCAAGGGATGGCAAGGATGGCCATGGCAGCTCCTTTGCCTCTGTGGAGGAGGATTGTCCTCAGGGTCCTCCGGCTTGCCCCCTCCCAGCCTCCCTTCTTGGTGTAGAACAAGTGATGCTTGCTGCAAGCTCGGCACCACATTAGGTTTTCTATGTGTGTAAAAGACAAAAAAAACCACTGATAATTGGAGAGAGTGGCTTTGCATGTCAAGCTGGCAACATCCACACAGCGCAAATGCGATGGAAACTTATGGCCTCCATTGATGTTGGCTGCTGGGCAGGACAGCCACGTTAGCTGGTGTCTCTCATTGTGTCCCATCGAGTTTTGGCATTTTTAGTCTGTGTTCCCTGCGTTTACAAGGCAGCTAATGAGAAGGTGGAAAATGCTGATGCTCTTGCAGCAAATTGATTTCATCTCCGGGTGTTTCCTTTGCTTCTGTTTCTTTTGTTGCTGATGTGAGGCCAAACTTTGCTCTCTGCTGTGAAGCTCTTTCCCTGGCAGTGCACCCGGGTGACTTCAGCTGGCCCTCAGCCATGGTACAAGATGTCAATGAGGCCATTGCCTGTTCAGCAGGGTTGTTTTCTGTCTCTCTTTCCATCAGGAGGTCCGCTTCTCTACAGCGATGTGAAGTTTGTCTACAACTCGCAGCAGCTGAATGGCACCCAGCGAGTACTACTGGATAACGTCATCTCAGAGGAGCAGTGTCGAGAGCTTCACAGGGTGGCCAGTGTGAGTAGGCAATGCCCCTGGGGGGGGGACGTGACTGTCACCTGGGCTGCGTGCCTGATGCTTTCCCCAGCATCTGACTGGTGAGAGCTGAATGTGTGATCAGCCCCTGGAGAAGCTCTGGGTTCATGTCTCACTCTTGAGTGTTGCATCTGATGCCAGGATGCCTGTGGAGAGCAGTCAGACACTTATCTCCATAACACACCCCTAACTGCAGCACAGGAGCTGCTGCTCCATTTTGGGCTGTTCTTAGAAACATGCTGCAAGACAGAGCCCCTGCAGAAATAGCTCTTTGCCACACATTATACACAATCCCAAAGGATGCTCATCCACAAGCCTGGTTGAGCCTTCTCATTCATCGTCAACTGAGCCTGGGAGGGGACTAAGGGTGCCTGAACATCCCCAGTAGGGAGGTGGGTGGCTGTTTTCCAGCATTTCAGAATGGACTGTGTTCATGAAGAGCTGGAGTGCCTTCCCACCCAACTCACCTGTCCCGGTGAATGCAGCCCTGGGAGATTTGGGGAAGAGGGTTCCTGGTGCTTCTATTGCAGCTCCCCCTCTCCTGGGGAACCAGTTCATGCCTCACCCGTGTTCGTGTCTTTCAGGGGATCGTGTTGGCTGGAGACGGTTACAGGGGCAAAACCTCCCCCCACACCCCGAACGAGAGATTTGAAGGAGCCACCGTCCTCAAAGCCCTCAAGGTACATCTCCTTCCCCTCCTCCTCCTCTCCCATGCCCTCCCTCCCAGCTGGCGTGTGGCACTGACCCTCTCGCCCCTTCTCTTTGCCCAGTACGGCTATGAGGGCCGCGTCCCGCTGAAGAGCGCCCGGCTCTTCTACGACATCAGCGAGAAGGCTCGCAGGATCGTCGAGTCCTACTTCATGCTGAACTCCACGCTCTACTTCTCCTACACCCACCTAGTGTGCCGCACCGCCCTCTCCGGTGAGGGCTCGGGGGCCCAGTAGTGGGACAGGGCTGGGAGGGCAGGAGGGGTTCAGCCCTCCACGGAGAGTTTATGAGTGGGGGACCCAAGCCTGAGAGTAGCTCTGTTTTGCCTGATGCTCCAACTGGTGGCTGAGGGCTGGGCCAAGTCACCGTCCCCACAGCGGTAAAGGGTCGGCACTGCTGTCCCAAAGAAGCTAATTTCTGGGGTGTCTCTTGTTTTTCATGTCTCCAACTCTTCCTCTTTTCTCCTCCCCCTTTTCTTGCCTCCTCTCACTGTCCCTTCTCCTTTCCACCCCCCCAGCTCTCCATCTCGCTTCCCTGCAGTAAGGAACAAGCAGGGCTGTGCAGATCTGGGTCCTCAGATGTTGCCTTTTCTCCCCAGCCTTTCCTTTCCTCCTTTCATCTGTAAACACCACCCGGAGTGGGGTCGGGGCAGGCTCCCCACCATGACGGACCCCACAGAGCATGGCATTTCCATCTCATCCACCCCTTCTCCCCCTCCCTTCCTCCACATGGTCCTGCCTAGGCCAGCAGGAGAGGAGGAATGACCTGAGCCACCCCATCCATGCTGACAATTGCCTCTTGGACCCTGAGGCCAACGAGTGCTGGAAGGAGCCTCCTGCCTATACCTTTCGAGATTACAGGTAGGAAGAAAGTGGGGAGCTGCCGCTGGGGACCCTCCAGGCATCCTGCTCCACGGGCTGTAAGCCCTAAAGCCGGTACATCCCAGCCATGGCAGAAGTGAGATCCAGCAGGTAGTTTCTGGGGGCGGCAAGCATCGTGGCTAAGCTTCAAGCCAGGGTTTAACTGTAAAGGCTCTGTGACATTTTAGGGTCAGGAGAGTCCAGCAGTGGCCCACAGGGCTGTGTCTCTGTCAGGTGGTTTTGGTGCAAAACAGGAGGGTGAGAGCTCGTGGGAGCGAGGGGATATTTTGAGAATCGTACCCTAGCCAAGAAGAGATCTGCTGGTTCTCAGCTGTGGCTCCAAAATGAGGGCAGTTTGGGTGGCCCTGACAGGCCCCACAGCAGGACCTCCCCTGCCCAGCAGCCCCCCCACCCCATCTCAGTGGAGCAATGCAGATCCTGCCTCGGAGGTGGGGGTCAGCCCCGAGCCCCCCCTGCCGCTTCCCTCACAGGGGTCTCCTGCTTCCTCCTCCAGTGCCCTCCTGTATATGAATGCAGATTTCGAAGGAGGCGAGTTCATTTTCACCGAGATGGATGCCAAAACTGTGACGGTAAGTTGGTGCTGTCAACCAAATGCCCTTCCTCAGCAGCCTGTGCTGCTGGGGCTCTGGGCTTCCCCAGGCAGCCTACGGCTCCTACCTTACAAAGAGGCCATACAAAATCCTGCTGGCAGAGGTGCACAAACCTTCTGTGCCCTGCCCAGAGGCTGCGCAGAGCAGGAAGCCTGCAGATCAGAGGGATGGCTGAGAGTTGTCCCTGCCTGGAGGACCACTGAGCTCCCACCCCATCTTGTGGCCAAACATGAAGCAATGCCTCTGTACCTATGCAGGGTCTGGCCCAGAGCAGGTCACGGTGGTGGATATCGGTCCCTGAGGGGGATGGGGCTCAGGTACAAGCTCCCACCTCTGCAGGGGGCCTTTTGGGAGGCTGGGCACCCCCTCTGTGGTTGGACAGAGCAGCTGGGCACCATGCTGGGGCTCTGAAGTCCAGTAGATGCTGGAGGGTAGATTGCATCTACCTAAGACCAGTGCCAGAGGGTTGATTTGGTTCTGCCCCCGAGGTTCTGCAGGATACCAGAAGAAAGGCATTTCACAGCCCGTGCCAGGGTTAGCCTGAACCTCCCTGGAGCTATGCTGTGGCAGTTTTGCTGTAGGTGGTCACCTACAGGCTTTGCAAGGAGTCCTTGCAGCCTTTCTGCATGATGGCTGCACAGCTGGAGCAAGCCTCACACCTCCCTATTTATCCCACACAGTTTTACAGCCATGCCCAGAGCTCTGCATGTCCGCCAGAGCATCTCACTGAGTCCTGGGGTGATGCAGAGAGATGCCCAGTAAGATTCTAGGCCCTGGGCCATGACAAGCCCAGACACGGCCAGTGCATGCAGCCATGCTGCTCCTTGCCACCCTGGTGTCGCCTCTTTTCCCACAGGCCTCCATCAAGCCCAAGTGTGGGCGAATGATCAGCTTCTCGTCAGGCGGTGAGAACCCCCATGGAGTGAAGGCGGTTACCAAAGGCCAACGGTGTGCTGTGGCTCTCTGGTTCACCTTGGACCCGCTTTACAGAGAGCTGGTGAGTCCCTCCACCATGATGTGAGGGGAGCTAGGGGGTACCCAGCATCCTGGATGCACCTGGACCATCTTCAGCCTCCAGTCCCAGCACATCTATTCTCCCCCCCATCACACCCCATGCAGCAGCGTTCCCATCTGCTGCACCACAGGGACATGAGCTGGTGGCCCTGGGACCAAACAGTTTTCCCTGCTACCCATTCTCCTGGGCATCCATGGGGTGCAGGGCCGGGCTGGGGTGCTGAGCGGGGTGCGGGAGAGCTCTGCACAGGGCTGGGCTGGCCATTTCTGACACCTAGTGGCAATAACCTGATGAACGGGGAAGTCCTCCACAGCTCGGAGGCCAGTGATGTGCGGCTGCTGCCAGGTCCTCAAAAGCAGTTTGGCAGCCTGAAGTCCATGGGTCTGGGCAGCTGGATGCCTTGGGAGAGCTGGGCTATGGTGCCTTTCAACAGGCAACCTCCAAGCAAAATTAGATGCAGGGAGAGAGCAAAACCCTTGTCCCTTTGCCTTGTGAAGCAGGTGGGCTGCGAGGTTTTGGGAGAAGCTTATTTTCAGAGAGCTTTACTGTCTCTCTGCTTTTTGGCACTAGCTGAAATTCCTCTGTGTTTGGTGCTTCTATGGTAGGCGATCAGCCCTGACCAGGGAGCTGGAAATCCACGTCAAGCGGAGGGGACAGGAGGAGGGGACGCTGTGGCAGTGGCTGCTAGTGAAGCGTGATGAGGGAACAGCGATACACCAGCTCTGCCCCAACCATTGCAGCCCCTGGAGGGAGGAGGGAATAAGGGATTGAGGTCCAAAGTGATTTGATTAGTTTTGCCCAGCAAATCCCCAGCTCAAGTCTCAGGCTGTCCCTTGTCCTCGCAACTACACTGCTGGTCCTTGGATGAACTGCTTGTTGTGGGTCCTCCCAGCAGGCTGAGCCATGCTGAATAAGCTGAGAGCAGGCACCGAAGCTTTGCTGTTACAGTTCCTTCCCTTCTCCTCTTGCAGGAGCGAATCCAGGCAGATGAAGTGATCGCGATGTTGGACCAGGAGCATCTAGGACCCAGCGAAATGAACATCAACCCAAAGGATGAGCTATGAACTAGGCCAAAGACTTTTTCTATCAAATATTTATTTAATATTGTTAATCTTATTAGAACCCTTCTATTTTTGTACAGAGCCGCTGTATAAATTAACAAGTTAATATGATTGTGGAGTGTCAGGAGTGCCTCTTCTGTGTTTAGCCCAGCTCTTGCTGGGACCCCTTATCTCTGTGCCAGCATCTTCTGCTGCGACTGACTCTGCCTCTGGGATTCTCTGCCCTTCCCTAGCACTTCTCAGGACTTATTCAGGCCCACTGTACCCCCTTGGAGAACCCCTTTTTTCCTTCCTCAGCCAGAAATAGCTGCTTCTCTTCAGACTCTGCTAGAGAAATGTCTCAGGTGTGATAACAGACCAGTCTTCCTGCCCCTGCTAAGTGCTGGCTGAAGGCCCGGGCAGTGCTGCCCTGGGGGAACCTGGAGCACAAGTAGCACAAGTCAGTTATTTCCATCTTAGAGCCCTTCACCATTTGAAATATGCTTTTTAGGGGAAAAAAAAAAAAAAGCAAAATGCAGGTCCTAGAAAAATGCATCTCTCTCTGTAGCCGTACAAAGCTGGCGTTCGGGCATTAATTCTTAGCAGAGCTTCCAGAGATCACCTGCTGGGCAGGGGCTTGAGCTGTGCACAGGCAAGAAGGGGTTTAATTTGCAGCTGACTCTGGTGAAATAGGGTCTGTCACTCATGTTCAGTCCCTGCTCTTGCTAATGGCTTGGGATGCGTGAAAGAAACTGCTTCACAGTGCATCCTTTGAGCTTCCAGGCCAGTGCTGCTCCTGGAAAAAAATGAGGTTAGAATTCATCATTTCCAGGTCCATGTTGGAAAGCAGCTGAAAGGCTCAGGGATGTTACAGTGCCACGGTGTTGGGTGATCATGGTGCAGCTTTGTACTCTGGAAGTCCTGGGTGTATCTTCCCATCCTGACAGTGCAGGAGCACATGTTCATGGTGTGTTAGTATCTATTTCCTCAGTATTTCTGACGCAGTCTGAGGATGTTGCAGTGAAAGCACATGCTGCTTATCGTAAGAGATTTTCTATGCCAGTAACTGCTGCTAAGCTAGTACATCATCCCTCTCCCACCATTGAATTAACTCTGGCACCTTAGACCTTCAGACTTGCTGTGCCAGTGCCTTGCTTGGCTGTGCTTGAGAAGCTGCACCTATCCCTTAGTGCATGGGATCAGAGCAGCCCCTACCTCAGTCAGAGCTAACACTGAAGTCACAGAACTGCCCACCTCCCACAGCCCAGACACAGGGACAGCTTTTATCTTGACCCAACAGCTGCTTCTGCTGCTAGAAAGCAGTTCCTAAAAGGCAGGTTGCAGCAATCTTTGCTGGTGAATTTATTGCAAGGCTGCTGTCTCTCCAGAAAGCACTGCAAGGAGCTTGGCTGGCATTTGCATCCTTGAGTGGCTTTTCTCAGCTTGTTGCTGCACTGGAACTTTCTCAGTCCTTTTCTGCTCCCCTCTGCCAGTGTTGGCATTTCCAGGACTTAAAATCTGCAATAGGGAATTGTCTTTTTTCTCTTTGTTCATGCAGCTTGTGCCTACCCAAATCTTCCAGGCTCATAAGCACTCTCTTCTTATCTAGTCACTGGCTGCAAAGGGTGCGCAGACAAGGATGGTCCTTCTGTAGAGATCTCCTCAAAAGCTGATCCTGGGTGAGATCAAGGGGATCTCAGTGCATCTGGAAAAACAAATGGCCAGTGAAGGGGGCACCGTTACTGCCTAGAAAATGATGGAAAGGTCATTTGCTGCACCTCCTCCAATGTGGAATCTGCAAGGGAGAAAGCTCTGAGTGTTTCTAAGCCACCAGTGTAGCTTGTTTCTTGGAGGTTATATCTCCCTTCCTCATAGACTGTTGAAAAGATTCATTGCATTGGCTCCCCAAAGAACTGCCCACAGGTCTCTGCTTTCAGAGACCCTTCCCTGCTTAAATACTTAACGCACCTTTTTTTAAATAGCCAGAGGAAAAGCTGGAGGGAAGAAGTGGAGGGCAGCAGGAGAGCTGAAATGCCAGTTGTGTTGTCCGCCGTCTGCACCACGCTATTGCATCCAAGGCTTGACTCCTACGTGCCGCACCTTCAGCATGAGTTTGTGCTGCCATCCCCCTGACAACCACATCTGCCTGAGCACGTCCTGCAGAGCTGCCCCCTCCCCAAGCAGCTCGGTGCAGACCCTGCCCTCCCAGGGGCTGTGGGGATCCCACCAGCAGGTCCTCCTGCAGGAAAGTGGGAGGGGGGCATGGTGGGTAGTGGTTTGTTTGCTGCTGTGGTGGTTAGCCAGAGCTGTGTCTAAATCCAGGGGAAATAAACTAAACACATCTGGGCCTCTCTTTGTCTTTCTTTAGCCAAATACTAGAAGGGGGAGACTGGGGGGGGGTATGCGGTTCGTCTCATGATGGTGCCTCTCCCTTTGGGGTTTCCTGCCCCAGTCTCTAGAGCACACGCACACATCCCCCGTGCTGGAGGAGCATCAGAGACACTGATGCGGACAGGATTAAGCAAAAAGTCATGTGCGTGCATTTGCCTGCCTGTCCATCTCCTTTTCTCTGCATCCAGCCGCCTAATAACTTACACACCATTGGCACACTTCAGGCAATTTGGAGAACAGGAGGAGGGTGTCACAGCCCCCTGTGCGCTGCTGGGATTTGCAGCAGGCTGGGCAGCGAAGTGGGGTGCTGGCCGACTTCTGGTGAAACAGCAGCTTTGGTGGAGAACGGTGGAGAAGCCTCAGAAGGATGCAACATTTTGGGACTAGGTTGCAAACACAACCCCCAAATCCCCAGTAAGGGGAAAGACTCCGGACTGCTTGGGCCGTGCTGCTCACTGCACTGCTCTGTTGCTGAGACCTGCCTGCGGTCCGTGCCAGGCTGAAGCCAGGAAACAGGAATGCAGTGAGTCAAAGGTGCTTTTCCTGTTTGTTTGTTTTTCCAGCTCTCTGCTCTGGCAAAGTCTAGCTCAGACATGGATTTGTATTTCTGCTGCAATGGCAGAGGTGGTTGCCAAATTTATTGGCACACTGTAGACTCACAGGAGCAAGTTATAGAGCTCTTTGGGATGTGCACCAAAATACAATGTAGGCTTTTGGGTCTTTTTTGTATCTGAGTGGGATGGGTTGCCACCAAGGTGGCTTGGCCTCTGAGAAATGAATTTTAACTCACATTTGATGGAGGGTCCTGGCATCTGCCAGAGCTGTCAGGGTCACATCCAGACTGCCCAGAGGGCATCCGCATCACTGGAAAAAGGAAGCTAACAACAATACCGAACATACACACTCCTCTTTTTGGTCAAATACGCCCCAGGAACAACCTTGCACACTAACATTTTTGCTTCCTGCTACATTGGCTCATGTTGGTTATTCCTCTCTTGCCCCGCAAGTCTGGTAATTGCTGCTTCCCAAAGCCCCTACATGAAGGAGCTCCCCAAGGAGGCAGTGCCTGAAGTCACACCACTGTGAATAAAGCTGATGTGCATTTCAGAGCAAGCCTCATGGCTCCCAGGCCAGCTCTGAGCTCCTCTAGCCAAGGCTTGGCCACTGAAAGGAGCCACAATCTACTTAACGTGTTGGCCATTTGTTATATGTGTCCCAGCTCTATCACCGGCAATAGGAGCGGTTTGCAGATGGAGATGCTTGAATTGTGTCTTAGTTCCTTGTGAACTCTGCTGTGCCCCTCCTAATACTAAATATATATGCAGGGTGGGATTAGCAGGGTTGATTTATGACAGTCAACAAGAAAAAAAAGAAAACAACTCATAAAGGAAACAGAATTAAAAAGTATTTAAAACACCAACTGAAGTGACTCTGCGTGTGTGTGCACATGCGTACATGCTTGGGTGCGGCACTTGCTGTGAAAGCGAAGCTATACGCAGTGTTATGCAATGCCAGCGGATCTTTACTAGCAAGGAGCTTTGCTTTTGTTTTGACATTCAAGTGGGCCCAAGCCAAGTTTGGTTGCCCCTTGCACAAGGCTGCTGCTAGGAGTTGTGCGGGGGCTGGAGGAGCCCAGTCTGTGCCATAGGCACGAGGAGTCATTAATGTTTCCGGAAAAAGTACAGATTAAATGGATGCCTTGGTTAAGGAGAAGATGAATCATTGCACTTCACAGTCAGGGATACAGCAGCAGAGTGTGCAGAGCTGGCGGCAACGAGGGCACTGGGCCATGGGGAGCAGCACCCAGCAGGGGCCATGGTAGCCCAACAAGGCACCCGACACCTCGTGCAGAGGGTAGGAACGTGGAAAACACCTTGTACAAGCAAAGAACCACCAACAAGGGCCAGCAGAAAGTCTGAGGCTGAGCCCCTTTGGGCTGTAAATGCCTTACTGCAAGTGGCTGATGAAAGTTTCCCTCCAGCCAAAAGCTCACCCCTGAAACCTCACCTGAAAATAAGACTTGTGGGTGTTTACAAATCCTTGAACCCACAGTCAAGGCTAAAATACCTAAAGCCCTTTATGTCCAGTGGCTACAGAGTCTAATAAAACCTGGGCATGCCCATAAGCATTAGCCTGCGAGACTTTTTGCAGCATTAATTTTAAGCAACTGAACCTCACCAGCTTTGCTCTGGAGGCTTAGGGCCGTGTGGACAAGTCAGTCTCCCGCAGCTCCACTGGATGATGACTAATCCCCATTGATTCCAAGCTGGGGCGTGGTAAGCTTATAAAATATGGTGTATTTGGACCTTTTGTATGTCCCCTTTATTTCCCAGGAGCTAGACTGACAGCCCCAAATACAGCAGCTTTGATGACTCTTGGTGACCCAGCGACAAGCCCTGCAAGCAGCCAGCCTGGCTGAAGAGCCTCTTCTGCCACTCCATCCCACCCTGCAGCTGTGTCCCTCTTGCTGTCTCCTCACCCTGCTGCTTGGTCTCTGCCCCAGTGATGGACAATTTGGGTGGCACCATCCCTGCCAGCTGCTGCACCTAAGGTCGGCCAGTCCCTGTGCAAGGGTCTCCCCACCTCAGAGGCACTGTGGTCATGGGTGGGAGGAGAGCCTGGACTAGTTTGTCACCTTTGCATTACAGCTGCTGGCTGCCGGTGAACTGCAGTGACTTGGCCAGAGGAAAGATATGAGCGGAGGAAGGAGATGGAGTTTACACTGGGCACTGCTCATCCCTCTTGGTTAAACCTGGGCAGAGCCAACCTGAGCACTCACAGACAGCTGAACAACTTCCCATGAAAAACTGTCATTATAAAAAAAAGGTTGTTTCCTCCTGTCCACACCCTTGCCCAGCCTGGGGAAAAAAAAACCAAAACAAGACAGCTGGCTCTGATAGTGCTGGCAGTGAGATAAAAATGGGCTAGTCCTGCTTTGGGGAAGAACTATATTAAAAAAGGAAAGAAGCACGCATGTCTTCTGTTTCTGCAACTGCTCCTACGCCCACACCCCACCAGAAGAGCCACCTTTTCCTGCGGGAAATGTTGCTGCTTGTCTATACATTGGGATATGACCGTGGCTGGATCTCACAACGTTGTGCTCTTTCCCAGGTGTAGATGGGCACATGTATGTGTGTGCTTTTCCTCTCGCCACCCCATTTCCAAAGCGGGCACCCAGACCCAGAGTACAAGGTGCCTTGGTGCCGGCGACAGCACCAGAACCAACAGAGTGCAGCCAGGCATGAGGCCAGATCCTGCACCATTGTTCACCCCAGGCACAGCCCTGCCTTCACTTTGGGCCTGGGTGGTCCACATGGACAGGTGAAATAGATGTCACTGAGAATAACAGGGTCCCCCCCATATCCTCCCAGAGCCCAGCATAGTCATTCATCTGTCCTCAGAGCACACACCGCACCAGCAAACTGCTGTCTCCACAGGTCCAGTGGATGCCATGACCAGCCCTGCATTACTTTTATCTTGTTTTAAACACACAGTGAAAGCTGGCACCGAGTTTGTTTCCTTCTCATTTAGCAAAACATTGTTATGCAAAAAAAAAAAAAAATCATAAATGTCAACATGTCCCAACCCCCTGGCCACCATCCAACCCTGCCAAAAATAAGTCCAGCGCACTACAGGAACTTGAGAAAGCAAAACAGGCAACTCGGAGAGCTGCCTGGCCACCCTCACCTTGTTTCTGGGGCAAGGCGGAGCGCCGGTGAGCTCCAGGGGAGCGGGGTTCACCCTCGGTCCGGCTGGGCGGCAGCGGGCAGCATGCGAGGCCGCAGCAGGAGAGCGCGGGTGCAGGCAACCGCAGTGCGTGCCGTAGCAGGAGCAGGCAACAGGAGGGCCCCGTGGGCAAACGGAGCCGCGCTGGCGAGTGGACACACTTGGCAAAGGAGCAAGTCAACTAATGATCATTTCCAGGGGTGGTTTGGATAACGAGAATGGCAGTTCTAGTAGGTATTTCCTGAGGTTGAGCAGGGCAGGGCAAGGGGAATTAATATGAGCTCAGCTTAGCTTCTACCCCTCCTTTATTTGTAATGAGATTAACAGCAGAGATGGTAGCGGCACCATCAGTCTGCTGCCATGATGGGGTGAGCCGATAAGCAGCTCCCGCGCTGCCTCGCATGAGAGCCCAACGGCTCCGGCACACAGGGAAAAACACCAGAAAAAATACCCCTTTCATCACACATGGCTTTTTTACAATGGCCTTAGGGCGGCTTCGCTCCCAAGTTTGGGGCAAACACGTTGCATTGGACTGGCCCGGCTGCTCCCGGCAGTGCCAGGAGTGCGGCTGACCTCTCAGCGTGGCCCATCATCATCATCCCCTCCTTGCAGTGCTTCTGCGCCTGGTGCCGGCTGAAAGCGCTGGTCTAAAGGCTGGTCCCTGCTTTGTCAGTGAGAAATGAGGCCACCGCTTGCCACCAATGTGCTTTGGACAGCTCCAGTGCAAGAAATAAAACCAGTTGATTCGACTGCAATGAGGCAGAAGCTGGAAAGAAGTGTGAGTGCCCTGCAAGGCATCTCCCAACTGCTCATGGGGCTTTAACGGGACCGTAGCAAAGGTGGAGAAGAAACTCTCTTATGATCTCCCTCATGAGAGGAGAATGTGGACCCCTGGCAAGTTTTGCAAAGGTTTTTGTTGCACCTGTGACAAGGTTTGTTCATGGCAAACGTAGACCCACCTCTGAGTGTACATAGCTCTAGTAGGGGAGTATTGGCTGGAAAACCACTGAAACAAACCCCCTGTATTCTAAAAGTCTCATATTAGTTGCAGTAACCAGACACACGTGGGCCAAGTGTGCCCATTCAGGGCAGGGGCCCCAGCTGCCGTGGGGCACCTTGGCACCAGGCTCATCCCTGCAGGGCTCTCTGAAGTGGCTGGGCACAACCAAGGTGATGCCTGAGCCTGACATCCCCTTCACCATGTTGTTAGTCACTGGCCGCATTGCCCCACGCCAGGATGCCCACGAAAACCATCTGTGGTGATGTGTATTTCTGCATGAAGCCCTTCTTGTGGAGCCCCATCAACACGTGCCCGTGGCCCAGGGGTGGCCGAGTGCCATGGGGGGCAGCTGCCCAGTGCCAGGGGGATTGTGAGTGGCTGCTCCCACCACCAAACAGGAAAAAAACAACCCACCAGCATCTTAAAACCAGTTTGCTGCCCCCAGGCACCTGGGGGTTGTTTGTTCATCTCCTTTCGTTTCGACACCTCGTGTGAGAGGCTGGGAGCTGGCATTCACTGCTTCTGTGGTGCCAGCTCCGAGATTGTTTTATTTGATTTGCCGGCCAAATTGGGTGGATGGGTGGAGACTGAATTTCCCCCTTTATTTTTGTTTTCAAAAAACCCTTCTGGCCCTGGGTGAGGCAGGAGGAGCTGAGTAGTTTCACGTCCATCTTCTCTGTGACAGTTACCTGCCTACAGCAGTGGGGCCACAGCCCAGCTCCTCCGAGCGGAGGAGCTGGGTGTGGGGGGACAGGCTTGCTGGTGGGGTGGGGAAAGCCCTCAGCCACCTCACATAGCAGTTTTTTATTCCTGCCCCTCCCCAAGCACACTGGAAAAAGCTCTACTGTAAGCCCGTTCTTCCTTGCTGTGCCCAACGGGTCAAAGGAAAAATGAAGCCTTTAATATGGGCAGCCCGTGGCACTGGGAGAGGATGGGGCAGGCAGTGAGGTCCTCAGCAGCAGCGGAATGAACACTGAAAATCCCAGCCTTGTAGCCTGGCCTTATTTCACACAGCTGCAAGGAAGGGGTTTGTCACCGAAGGTCCCCAGGGAAAGCCCTGAGCCATGTGCGGTTGACACCCGGAGGTGCTCTGAGCAAACACTTTCAGAATAACCGTCCCCACATCGAAACATGGCCCCGGCAGCGACTCTTACGGATGGGACGAAGTATATACAGACTTTCTCCAGAGCCTGGCTGTGCCCTGTGCTTCCCCAGGTGACTCACCCAGCCCTCGCAGCACCTCCGCAAGCAAAGCAGCCCAGGAGGGTTTTTCCCATCTCACTCATGGCTATGAAGAGAATGATGTTCACATGCATCTTCCAAAAGCTCAGCCACGAGCAACCGATGTGCTGTGCCCTTCTGTGCCCAGCAAATGGCCAGGTCTGCCCTGCCAGTCACAAGCCCATGGTGCTTCCACCAGGCTTTCCTGGTGGTTTGGGCTTGCCCACCTCTCTGGAGCCATGTGAGAGGCTGCAGGGAAAGTAAATGTACTCGCACCAAACCCAGGCATTGCATGGAGTGAGAAAGCCTGGCTGATGAGCACATACCCTGCCCTGCTCAGCTGGCACCATGCACGTTTCTCCCTGTTTGCTTGAACATCTGCACCGGGAGCTGCGGCAGCCATGACCCGCACTCTGCCCTGAAAGCAGCCTGACTGTGGGATTTGCGTGGCCGAAAGCTGCCAGCACACCTTGGCTGCTGGGACCGATCACGCTGGCTGGAGCTGCTAGCATCGCTGCTTGGGGGGAATCAGGCCAAATCTACAAATTGCATTTGCTCCAGGAGCATAACGAATCTTTAGCAGTTCCCCTTGAGGTGGAAGATGCTACATCCTTTCTCCCCTTTCAGACTAATTACACTGAAACAAAAGGTGAGATACAGCATAACAGGAACGTTACCAAGCCTGCGAATCCTCCACCCAGTGGGATTAGGTGGAAGCTCCAGATGGCACGAATACAGATGCCGGCAGCCGGCCTCCTGCTCCTCTTGCTCAATTGCTGGCGCCACCAGACAAAAGATAAAAAACATCTCTCCTGCTCTTGTGACGGGCCTAGCAGCAAAAGAAAATTTCCAGGTGAGAAGCTCCTGCTGGATAGCCCATGCTCCAGGCTATGTGGAAGAGCTGCCATCCCTCAGCACCTCTTTGCCCCAGCTGCGAACACTGTGTGGTACTGGCAAGTAGGGCAGACCTCAGTGCTGCACACCCCAGGCACTGCCTTCGGTTCTTCCCTGCTGCCTTCAGACTGCATCTCACTTCCACCACTTCCATTCTTCCCAAGGGATGACATGGCTGCTGCTGATTCCTCCTAAATACCTTCCAGTTTTCAGGAAAACCCAACAGGATTCTTTGCTTTCCCCTCCCTCGGCAGCTCTACAAGTCATCAGTCACCATGCTCCCAGGCCATGGTAGTCTGAAAGCAGCTCTGCCTTGCAGGCAAGCTTGGTAAAGCAGGTATTAAGGCATCAGAGGGATCCTTCTGTTCTAACCTAGGAGGTGGAAAAGGGCAGAGCGCTGCCTGGAAACACAGGCCAGCTCTGGGAGCACCACCCAGTCTTTCTCCCTCCCTGTCATGCCTGGCCATGCTGGTCAGCATTGCTCTTCTCTCACTTGCAATGTGGATGCTCACAACCAGCTAAAGCAGCATGAATGGGAAGAAAATCGGGCTTAGGAAATTTGCGTGTATTAGTGTAGAAGTCTGTCTTGCGCAACCTTTTCTGCAGCCTCACTGGGTTTGATTTGGCTGTCTCAACTGGCTGAGAGCCTTCTCCAAGGTATTCCAGATGCCCTGGCCAAACCAGGCATGCAAGGGTTAACCAGCATGCTCCTTGTGCCCAGCATCACTTCACTTCAAATGAAGCAGAAGGAAGGCTCTACTCGTTCCTCCTGAAGATGTGAAAAAGAGTCAAGTGCTGCAGTTTGTGCACCATGTCTTCCCAGCCAGACTCTCTTGCTGGGCTTCATCTCCAGTGAAATGCTGCAGTAACTCTGTGCTGCTTCCTGGCCATGGGGGCACCACTACAAAAACAACAGAAAAAATTTAAAAATCAAATTTCAGTCAGCTCTCTCTGCTCCTGAGACCTCTCTCGGGAGCTGCCAGTCACAGCCTGTGTGGGACCCAGCGTGCCTTTGCCTTCACCTCCTCACCTGCCCATCTTCATTGGGCTGCTGGCATCCCTGGCAGGGCTTTCAGTCATGTCCAATTTCCTCACCTCCAAAGCAAGGCTGAAATAATCTGAGACAGCTGCTGCCCATGGCCTGGCTGTAACATACTTGCCTTAATGGTTACTTGCTAATATTTTACCCTTGGGTGAAATGATAAGGTTCAGGTCCAGGTGGAACACGTTCAGCCGTCTCTTCTTTGGGGCAAGCTGAGTCACTGCAGTTAAGTTGTGCAAATTGAGTTTGTGTGTGGTTTTAGTGCATGTGTTTTTACCGTGAGCCCTTAACCTTCAATGCACAGCACAATCTCTGCCTGCTGATAGCTCCTAAACACTGGCTTCCTTCTGTTCAAGTCACTAATTAAGCAGGAATAAAGGCTAGAATATAAACTACAATAGAAGTAACTGTCTTGCTACCCATAGCACTTAAAGCTGGAAGAAAACCTTTCTATAGGAAGAGCAAAGAGTGAGGTCTGTGTCCTCCAGCTGTCACCCTCCGTGGCAGGCAGGCACCACCACAGGCTGCTCCTCTAGAAAATGGAAGCCCCGCTCAGGACTTTCAAAGGATGTTGTGGGTTTGAGGCTCGGGCCAGAGCCTAAATGCCAGAAGGGAGGGGGACTGGCTCGCACGTGCCGGTGCTTAGGGCTGGGTATTTGCTCAGCATGCAGGAGCTCGGCATCAGCCTTCAGAGGGCCAAATACTGCCCTGGGGGAAGGGTGCTGGGCACTGCTCTGAGGCTGGACTTCATACACGTGGGTATTGCAGCACCTTCTAGGCACATCGTGCTGGAGGTGACCCGTTACCTCCTGTTTCTGTGAAAAACATCTCCATGAGAATACTCATGTTCACCTTCAGATTGGCAACTCTCTCCAGGTTCAGTATGGGCTGCTTGACCTTGTCCTTGGAATAAGAAATCAATGCATTTATCTTGTATTTCACCATGGTGAGTGGATAATTTGACGCAATGGTGTAGCCACCCACACCTTTAATTACTCAAAGAGTTTTTCACGCAGCACTGTGCAATATTTTGTTTCCTAACATCCCTGCTACAGAGTACTAGGATCTCTTGTAACATTTCTTACCCAATTCCAGCACTGAGGGCTACGCAGCCAAGAAGATGGATCACATGTAGAAGTCTTCAGCATTGCCTCCACAGGCAATTTCCAAGGAATCAGAAGCTGAATTAATCAGAGGCTCACAGAGGGATTTGGGAAAATAAAACTAAAAAAGAATGAGCCAACAAACAAAAACAACCTCAGGAACAAAATAGAAAGAAATCAGCAGATTCCCCAGTGTGCTGTTTAGGAAGCTCAGGAAAAACTGGAGGAAATCAGGGGGTCTCCTAGAAAAACACCTTGCCAGAGTTCACTGTTCTAGGATAGAGCTGAAATTCCCTTCCAAGGGACCAAGGGGCCACCCCAACATCTTTCCCTTCAGACCTGCTCCTGCCCAGCTTCATGCTGCAGCTGCTGATGGGGGAGCAGAAAGTGCAGGTAAAGCCTGGAGATGGCCAAGTAGAAGAGTACTTGGAAATGCTTGGACTGAATGCTAAATAACTGAAAAGAAAAGCCTGTCCACACCAAACGCTTGTCCACACCTGAATGCCGAGGACTCAGCTCACACCTTTGTGCACAAATGAGTGGTTTGGGCACGCTTCCCTCCAGACTCCCTGCAGACCGTGGTGACCCCAGCCAGGAAAGCTGGGCTGGGACCTGGAGGCCAGGGCAGGGGTGAGCAATGGGGGCATCTTGCTGCCGAGCAGAGAGCCTGCGTAGGCAGAACATAGCCCTGGAGCCCAAAGCCCACACAAGCGCTGCCCGTGGCTCCACCATGGCTCTCCCCTTCCCCTCCGCCAGCCAAGGTGGGTGCCGTCCTCTCCAGCTCCCCAGCTTCTCCCTGGGAGCTGCGAACTGTCTCCATGGCACAGCCCTGAACCGTGGCGGGTGGCTGCCCAGTGCTGGGGGCTGCTCTCACGGCTGGCCTCCCGTGGGGCAGAACCGCACGTGGGCCAAATGAGCAGGGCGAGCTTTTAAAGCACGCACCAGCAAACTGAGCCGGAGCCAGCCTACGGCCTCCGAGCCAAAAACCCGCGGGGAGCCCCAGGGGAGCCCCCCCCCCGCTCCGTGCACAACACCCTGCGGAGCCGCGCAGGTGCACATCGGGGTGCCGGGTGCCGCAGGCAGGTCGGCCCTGGCGGGGTGCCGGGCTCCCCACCCAGACTGGCTGAGCGGGCTGCCGTGGCAGCGTGGGAGCCCAGAGCCGGCCGCCGGTGCTCCAGCCAGGTGCTGCTGTGGGAGTTCCCGGCTGCGGTGTGTGCTGCCTGCAAAATACCTGGTGGTATTTTCTCAGCTGGAAGGAGAGATGCGTATCACTTTAGCAGGGAAGACTTTTGCAGCCAAGGCTCTGTGTGTGTGCGTAAAGGGAAGGTGGAGCACCTCTAATGCCCTCGGGCATGGCACGCATGGTGCTGGGAGCCCGGGGTGCTGCTGCACGCTGGCCGTGGCTGCAGGGTGTTGCAGCACAGGACAACCGTGCAGGGTTGCTTGCCTCCAACACACCTCCAACCATCCTCCTGGGGTGGGTAGGCTCTGGCTCTGGAGACATCTCTGGGCAGAGGTTCACCAACCGAGGGCGCAGCTTCAGGTTTTTTGCACCCAAGAGCTGCCTGGGGTGAGAGCAGTAGTCTCTCCCAGTCTGGCAGGTGATGGGTTTTGGTCTTCGTCTTCTGAATTTCTCATTTGTGCTGGTGTTGGTTGGCATGGGCACAACACTGGCGATTCTCTGGGTGCACAGCAAAGGGCAGGAGAGCAGTCGCTTTCCCAAGAGGCAGCTACAGTAAAAGTTGCTCTGAAACACCAATAAGTCACTTGCTTATCCAACCCATGCAAAATAAACAAAGGAGAGCTGCTGCTGCAGCTCTTGCATGTGGGATGCAAGTGCAAAGGTGTTGAAAAAGGCAGTTTTATAAAATTCATGCTCATGCTGTGAGCACAGGAGCCGTTCGGGGGGCTGAGAGGATCACGCAGGCTCAGTGATTCGCCTTGCACTCCCCCTGTGCTGGGGAACATGGAACCACAATGGCAGCGGGAGGAGGACTAACACCATGAGCCTTCATCCACCCCGGCCCCGCCAGGCCAGCCACAGCCACCCGGAGCTACGGCAAGTCCCTGCACCCCTATTTGAGGCTGCCGGCGGCAGAGCAGCCCCCGGTGCCCGGAGCGGGTCCCGCTAGAGGGCAGTGGCTCCCCGGGCAGCGCGGCCGCCGCCCGCCCGCCCGGCCCCGGGGGGGGGGGGGCCCCCCC
>NW_010972798.1:9016047-9093549 GCF_000737465.1 Haliaeetus leucocephalus | reverse complement strand
CGGCTCGGCGGGGCTGCGCATCACCGCTGCCCTCCTTATTTTTATACTTTTTTTTCCTTTTTTTTATGAAGCCAGCATTACAAATCCCCTTGACAGAGGAACCAACGCGGGTGGGAGGTGATGTATACGGACGCTCCTTGGCTTCAGTGCAGCCATTTCTCCCGCTGTCTCGATTTTAAAATACTTTTTTTTTAAGGCCAGATTAGATTTATAGTCTTTTTTTCCTTCCTTTCTCTCTTTCTCTCTTCTTTTTTTTTTTTTTTTAAATCTGCTGCTAGACACTCATTTCTAGAGTGCTGGCAGGTAAAACAGAAGAGGAAAAGCACCATCTCTTCCCCAGGTCTGCCGGTTTATTTTGTTTCAGTTTTTCCCTTTTTCTCTTCAGACCCTGTACCGGTTTCTTTGCTGCACACAGAGTGCTGCAGCTGGTTACTTGCCCCTGGAATGCACATGGCTGTGCCATGAGAGTGTCTCTCGCAGTGCAGCCACAAGCCTTAGGAACTCGGCAAAGCTGATTGCACGGCCAGAGCCATCCTGCTTAATATTAACGAACAAGCTTAGTCTTCCCTTGGCCTTGATGCAGGCAATAATGAGACCACATCTTCCAAGGCATGATTCAGAGTGGGAGGCTAATATGCTCTGAATGGATCCCCAGGGACTTTCTTGCCACTCGTGATGCAGGAAGCCTAATCTCCTACCCTAGGCAGTTGGGAGAGACAATGTAAGCATCTCCCTTGCATTCTGTAATGGTTGGTATCAGCCCAGCTGCCTATGAGTAATTGCTGAGCACGCCAGAAGGCACCCACCTCCTGTTGGAGCATGTATCCCCATCGTCTGGGGAAGTGGCACAGCCAAAAAAGCCACTGGCTGCCGTGCTCACATTTATCACTGCATGCAAAGGGCAGTGCACTGCAACGGCAGTGAGACAATCAGCTGAATGGTGCATGGGGACCCTCACAAAACACTTAATCTTAGAGCGATCAAGTTGAAATTCAGTTGCCCACAGGCCTGCGTCTGATGTTGCTGTGGGAGCGGAGCGAGGCATGATACTACTGTGACCGCAGCTACCAAGGCAGAAACACGCTGGGTACAAGCAACATCCTCAGGTGTGTTTGGGACGGTTCAGCCCTTGGCTTCAATGCTGCAGGCACACAGTCACTGTACACCGTCCCTGGAGATGCCCCTCGGTGCTTGCCCATACCCTGGGGCTGCAGCTGCCGCCCCCTTGTCCCACCCCAAATCCTGTGTCTCTTGCCCCCCCAGTCCCACATAGCCTCTCCTTCACTCACCAGTGGCCCCAGGCATCTGGCTCACTGCACGAAGGCAGAGCTGATGTTTCCTGAGAACAAAACACATGACATTGTACGAGTGTTTACAAGGAAGTCAAAGCATTTTAACAAAACCAACTGATCCCCCCCATCTCCCCCCAAAAAGGACTTTGACTAGTTTGAGCCGAGGAAGCACACAGCCACGCTGACCTAGCAGCAGGGCATGGCAGCGATGGGCAGCCCTGCAGCATCCACAGGCAGACGGAGGGGGCTCCAACTCCACGCTGAATGAAAGGCACCTACTAATAGAAACACACAAAACTAAAACCACCTGGTTCCACAGCACTGATGTTAAGGCCTTGTGCTGAAGGAGTAGTATATATGGTTGGGAGAGACTGGGCATATAAGGAAAAGGGATCAGTCCATGGGTCCCAAATTAGGAGAGCAAAACTATAGCAAAGGGTGACCGCCATGTAACTCTGCATAAAATTTTGGCTCCTTAATCTTAGGGAAGCAAGCTAGGAGAAAGCTGCAGCCAGACCTTGCCAACAGAGATTAGCTTCCTTACAGTTTATTTGACCTTCATGGCCAGGTATCCAAATATTAATAATAAGGCTCCAAAACTCCAGCCTCCACCCTTTGCTATGTGCTCGGGAAGACAATTCACTGCTGTCATGGGTTGCAGAGAGCCAAAACATCTCAGGACCTAGAAACCACCAGCTCGAGCCTGGCAGCCAGGTGAGGCTGTTTGCCAAACCTGCCTGGCGAAGGCTCAGCACAGGCACAGCCCATACCCAGGTGGCCACACTCCACATCTGGGTAGCAGCTGTGCACCGTCACCCCACGGAGCAGACCATGCAGGGGAGCTCTGCAGGGCCTGGCTTAGCTCCTCACTAACCTTCACACAGCAGTTGGTAGAAGCTACACGTTTTATAGCTCAGTAAATCAGAAGGCCAAACAGCCCAAGCTCCTACTTGGTGCTAGGGTTGGGCTGCCCACATGGTTTTCCTGCTGAGAAACAACTTGCAAAGGGGCAGTGCGATGCCAGGTCCTGCAATCTTCCCACCACAGCACAGGCAGCCACTTTGCCATCAGGATGGAAGGGGTTTCTGCTAAGCCATACAGGACTGGAAGAACGTGATGAGCAAGACACCCTTCACAGGCTCCACTCGGCTGTTTGCCAAGTTTTGTTGTGTCCGGATAAGTTTCATTCCAGGGGACTGCTAGCTTCAGCACACTTGGAACTAGGAGCATAGAAGGGCATGCACGTCTTCAGAGGTCCACCCAGGCTTGCAAAATACAGCTGGAAGCTTGTGATGGATCCCTGCCCTGAAAACTTCATGCCTGCATATGAAGCATCCCAATATCCAAAGACAAAATTCCAACGGGTACGGGTGGAGGGCAAAAGGGAGAGCGCCAGCTTGGGATTCCTCAGCACTGAAACCCTTGCTCTAACATAAGCAATGCAGAAGTTCCCTACTCCGGCAGTGGATCACAGCAGGCAGCAATTGCAACCATCAGCAAACATTTCAAGCCTACCTGGTTAATGGAAACTGAAATCCTATTTTACTTGATCCAATTTGCTCATCTAGAGGCAAAGAGACCATCAGCTGAAACAGCAAGTTCTTACAGCCACTGCAGTAGCACTTCTCTCTTTGAGGGCAACGTACTAGTTTTTAAGATCACATTCAAGCAATCCCTGACTGCCAGAGTGGAACCAGGCGACTGATGCCTCTGGATATTGATATCCAGAGACAACTGCTTCTCTAATTCTTCGGCAAAAGGGAAAAGAAACAGTGATCAGAACCAAAGAAATTGGGCAGGCATTCCCTCCCCTAAAGGTAAATGTGAAACTAACTCCCAAGGGAAGCCATGGCCTTTTCTTCTTCTGAGATCTTTGTGGGTTTTGTTTGGACTCTCCCCATTCCCGAGGATCCTCCCCCAACCATAACCCAGGAAAACTGTAAGAGGCAGACACGGGCCTCATACAGAAACCACTGATGAAGCTGGGCTGTTAATGTGGTGGTCCATGGACAGACTGAAGCCCCCGGCTGATGGAGGTGACCCCATCAGTTTCAGGACAGCCACCCTACGGGCTCTGAGCTGCTCTTTCAAATCCTTGGAAGAAGAATTGAGATGCAAAGGAAAAGGAAATGGTTTTGGTAGGAGAGAGGATGCATGGGGTGATGCACAAAGCCTTTGGTGGAAGTTAAATAAGGACGACAAACTTCCCAAAGCTCCGAGGGCGATGGGGGAGATGGCTGTGCAAGGCTATTTCACAAGTGTGGAGGTAGGAAAGGGCAGCACTGACCCTGCCTGCTCAAAGCACACATTCCCTCCCCCCAAGCCAGGGCACACAGCAGTCACAGCTCCATCATGTTTGAGCAGGACATTGAATGCGGGGCACTTCCCGGTGCCCCGCTCAGAAACAGAATAAAGAAACCTGATGAAAGGGCAGAAGAGAGCCATGCAAACAATGCAAAAGCCAGAAGACTTCACAGTTCAGCAAGAGGCTTACAGGTGCTGACCCATTTGATCTGCCAGAAAGAAGGCAGATGGGGCTGCGATGGCAGCTTATAACACACCCTTGTGACACGGACGGCGTGGGGATGAGAAAACTGCACACGTGGGCAGAAGCGACACTAAGCCCCAGCTGCTCAGAGGAGGAAGCAGCAGCAAAGACTCCTGCTCATTTCCAAGAAGGCGCACAGGCAAGAAAAGAAGTTGTTTGAGTATTCAGTGTCATTTTCAGTTCGGCTTTTATTTCATTGACTTCAACAACAAGGTGTTCCAAAACACACACAGGTCTTGGTGCAGGCAACACTGTCATTGCTACAAGCATTGGCAGATTCTCAGCTCAATTAACCCATACGCTTTGATGTATCAAAACAAAACAAAAAACAAAAATCACAGCTCTACAGGGGAGGGTAAAAGCTACAGCAGTTCAAACTCACTTGAAGATTCCGGTATTACAGAAGTGGGCTCCATAGTGGTATACAGTAGAAAGAAGGTTTTCACAGCATATATTTTAATCATTAGTGATGCAGCAGAAAAGCTCCATCTTACTGCTGAGTTGAAAAGCAGATACTGAAGTTCTTGCACCCAGACTCTGGGCACAGCATTAACTGCATTAACCTTTTTAGTCAGAAGCTTCCTAGTTCCTAAAATGACGGTATTTTTGCATCAATATTTGTACAATACTGAAGCAGCTCAGAAAGATTACGCAATGGAGATGCAAAACCTTGGAAGTGAGAAGGGCACAGCCTAATTTACCTCCAGGAATTTGCAAAGTACCCGCACTAACACTTTCCCCGCACTAACACTGCCCCGCTGAATTAATTCTTGCATTGAGTCAAGAGCAGGATGACTCGCTTCTTTTGTAGCATATAGGAAAAAAAAAAAAAAGAAGACAACATAGTAAGTTTTCACACTGAGCATGTTAAATACTTTGAAATCTAGGACACTGCTCTTTGAAGTGTTACAAAATAAAATGATAAAACAGGCTTTCAGTACCTGCCCCCTCCCCCCTCAACTGCAAAGTAACACAGGAATCTCAGTATGAAAAATACAAATATATTTGTCCAGTGACTAGTCGTTTGTTACAATGTATACTGTAAGCATTCTGCATAAAAATAATAATTAAAAAAAACCAGAAAAACAAACAACATTTCATTGTGGTTCTGTCAGACCCGGTAGCCCAAGAAGAAATAAAAATTGGCATGTTATGCTATAGGAAACAAAAATTACACATACAAAAAAATATTTATATACACACACTTTACAGGGTAACCATCTTGCATTACCATTTAGAGCTGTCCAAAATAGGCTTGCACAGTTACCTAAAGGCAGTCTTTGAATGCAACATAGACCTGGCACAACAGACAGATGGAGGAGGATGCTAACGATATTGAACCTAGAATGAAATACATGGCACACAGCAGGGCCCAGAAAACAGCCACTGCGTTGAAACGAGATTAATTGGTTGTAGTAAGGTAGGATGACAAGTCATTTAAGCTGCTTTTTTCATCTTTCCCCAGACAAGAAGAAAAAAAAAAAGTTAGGCTTACTGTTAAGAAGAGCAAGCCAACCTGAAAGCAGCTGTGCTGAGCCGAGCTCCTCAGTTTAGGTTTGTGTATGTTAGAGTCTCACTGCCTTGGCCAATATAAATGTGAAAACATGCGCTCTGTTCAGTTACTTGTCCACAGGATACTGGCAGTCAGAGGAAATGCCTCAGAGCACAGCTGCTGTAGAACCAATAAAGAAAAAAACAGAGAAAAATCAATTTCTCATGTAAACATGACTTTTTTCAGTAGCAACACTCATATTACCAGGAACTAGTCCTTGTTCCAAGGCAGCTGGAAATTTCTTTCTTTTTTCACTCTCTTTTTTACTAGTTGCTCATCACTTAGTCTATAGTCACCACCAACAAACCACAATAGGCTCCAGCCTATTACAGAAATACCTAAAGACAGTTCTACTTGACTTGGCGGGAAACCAATCTAGCATGGTCTAGATAAAAGATTGTCTGGGTTCAGGATAGCTGAAGCCCTACAAATCAGTGTGCAGCTCTCAGCTGATCCTCTGTTCAGCTGGAGGCTAGGCAGGCAAATCCTTATACTAAACTAACCAGGCTGCATATGTGGCAAAGCCTAATTCTCTAGCTTAAATATCAGTAGTAGTACAGAATGGCTAAAGGTTGGGTGGGGGGCAGAATTCAAGAGTGACCAATGGCTATATTTGCATTTATATCCTGAAACAAGCAAACCAGGACATACACATGAAAGTAAATTCAAAACAAGAAGAGACAGCAGTCTTGGTTTTTCCCAGAGAAAGCGAGGGAAAAGGAAAAAGTGGGTTGCAGGTGGCCCTAAGTGCTGGCCTGCCCAGCAAAGTGCATGTGCTGTCTCCGCTGGAGAATATTACACATGAACAGAGCACTCAGCTCCGTGGGAAGAGGCTGTTTAAGTGCAACGTTCAGCAGACCAATTCCCATTTATTTTTCGGATGAACTGCCAGTTCAAGGTTTGGTGGCTTTGGGTTTTTTGCATTTGGTTTGGGATTTTGGGGTTTTTTTTGGCTTTTTAAAAATTTATTATAACCTTCCCACTTTCAAAAGTGGGATCGCTGGATGAGAGAGACAAGTTTGCAGGTCAGGATGCCCACAAGGTGTGTGAGGATTCAAAAGTCAAGAAAAGAAGCCCTCTCCCCAAAGGAAAACATGAAACAAGAACAACGCCTTCTTGAGAAGGTCAACGGCTTTCAAGGAAATACCACCCGCCTTCCCCCTTCGCTCAGCTCTTCCCCTTGAAAGAGCTGGGGTGGAGGTCGCGGTCCAGGAGTATGGCCTAGACAGCATCAAGGGCATAACCTAGCATGAGTGAGCAAGAAGGTTCCCTCCGCCCTTCGTCCAAGGGTGCAGTACCAAGCTGAAGGAAGACAAATGAAGGGCTGAGCAGTTTGTGGCCGAGGCGGGGTGAAGCGGGGTCCGCGGAGCTCACTCCCCTTCCTCCTTGATGCGTTGCTGTTTGTTGCGCCGGGCATCCATGTCAAAGTTGAAGTCGTTCCACTCGTCGCGGGGCGGGAAGGAAATGGTCTGCCGGAGCGTGAAGCGGACCGCGTCAATGACCCGCTCCCCCCGGGTTTCACTGGAGCCCACGCTGACGGTGGAGGCGCCGCTGGGGGTGCGCAGGAGGTGGGGAGGGGAGGAGAAGTCATGGAGCTGCCGGTGGTCCAGGATGCCTTTCCAGATGGCGTGGCGGAACTGCTCCGGGATCTTGAGGCTCACCAGATCCTGCAAGGCAAGGTGGAGGGCTTAACGGGGCAATCCCTTGGCAAGATGGGCTCCGGGAGTAGAAGCAGCCTCCGGGCCACCCTGCAAATACCCGTTAACCAACAAAGCTGCTAAAATCCAGGTAGCCGTGATGCACTGTAGAAGACAAACCACTGATCCTGAATGTAGTGGTTCACTTCTGAACAAGCATGTGTAGCCAACAAGGCAGCAAGGACTAATCCCACAAGGTCTGTTTTGAAGTTACACAAAACACATATTCATGCATAAGATATGGTGACCTAAAACTAGATGTTTAACTTGACTGCAAGGCCTCCAAGACAACCTCAGGGAGATCTGCTGGTTGTCTATGGTGGGGGATGCTGGGCTGCAGAAGTTCAACAGCTTTGAAAACTTCCGTGTTTATTTCAAAACCTGCAAAAGGATTTTAGAATCCAAGTCTGAGCTCCAGTATTTGAAGCTCTGGGTCTGACTCTGTAGGAACTGCCTTAATTACTTGAACATAACCAAAATCTAAGAACAGACACATAACCTTAGAAAACTCGGACTTTGAGGCCCCATCATCTCTGGTGCAGTACCTGAAGGTAGCATTACCTAAACTCTGGGAAATGTGATACCAGCTTCTGAAAAAATTAGCAATCAGCTTTGGTTAATTTGGATCAGCTTTTCTAATTAGAGCAACAGCAGAAGGAAGGCAGCCCACACTAGGAAGCAAAAGCGCCACAGCCTTGCAAAGTCTCGGGGCAAAAAACCAGGACAGCCAGCTCTGAGGAGAGCAATGGCACAGGAGAAGCAGCAGCAACCCTGCAGCAAAAGCCATGCAAGAGGAAAAAACCAGTTGGGCTGAGATGCCAGCAGCAAGGGAAGATTGTTAAGGTAAGGCCAGAAAACAGAAGCAGGGAGGGAAAAAACACAGACCACTTCTGGACAGCCCACTTGTCTGCAGGCGAGTGCGTGTTTCAGAGTGGTGTAAACTGAAACCGAGCCTTGCAGAATTAACAGGCGTGTGGGCTGGGGCCACTTCGGGGGCTAAAATGCACAGTGGTGGGGACGGGGAGACACTCTTTCTCTGTGCCAGGCAAGGCAGTTACAATGCTGGCCCCAAGTCCAGCCTCTCTTCACCTCACAATAAGTCTTCTCTGCGTGCAATAGCCTTAAATCAAACTAATCATATAAAAATAAAAATATACTGAGACTGGATTTCTGACCCATTCCTACAGCAGGGCCAAGAGTGCAAACAAAGGAAATGGTGAGGAGTTACTTACATCCATGGAGTAATGCTCAATCTGATAGATGGTGGTCAGCCCCTGGGTCGTGAAATAATCCACACAGGATGAGCAGCCCAACCTCGCTAAGAAGCTGCAGAGGAGGAAGGAAGGAAGGAGAGAGAAAAAAGGATCACCCTGGCTGCAACAGCCCAAACCACAGAAAAACCAAACACTCAGCCAACCTGCAGCAACAGGAAACAAAGCTTTCACCCTTGGCTTGACCTTCTCCAAGACATCCCAGGCCAGCAAGCCACATCGCTGCCACATCAAACAAATGAGGGAGTCCTTCAGCTTGGCTGCTAGCAGACAACCCACATGGCAGCACCTTGCCTTAGTCAAGAGCCGGTGCTACACAGCCTGGATCTTGGGGCAGGAAGGCTCACGTGGACCCTCCTGCCAGGTCACTTCACCCAGAAGGTGGCTGAGCCCTTGGCAGCCTGCTGCATGGATAGAGGGCTTCAGCAAGGCGGTGGGTCTGGGGCTCAGACACATCATGCACACAAAGTACTTCAAATCGGCACATTCCTCCCTAAGCGTAAAGGATTCCTCCTTTATGGGCAGCATCTTTCAACCTGTTTGACCTCACAGAGGGCAGAGGGACTTCTGACCCCAGCCATGGCTTGTCAAGTAGCCAAAGGGGGGAAAAAAGAAAAAAAAAGGAAAAAAAGAAAAAAGAAATGTTTGCAAGACTGCCTGGTGCCCTCAGCTCCACCAGTCCAACAGATGCTGTATCCCTCGGCTTTCTTGCAGTCCTAACGTCCCTGTTTCTCTCAGGTGCTCAGAGGTGGGGGTTTGAGGCTCGGTGCCCAGAGGGTACCAGCCCCGGGACTACCAAGACCCATTGGGATCCAGTGCTCCAAGAGAACGGGGCAAGGGACCTGACAGGACCCTTCAAGGCTCCCGACACGAGGCCTCCGCTCCCTGCGGGTGGGAAACGTGTGCTGGGCAGCCTGCTCCCGCTCACCTGACGATGCTGCAGTCTGTGGGGTACGGAGGAGGGGGGGTGCAGTGGGATGTTGAAGGCATGGAGAGGGGAGGAGGCAGCGCCTGTGTGGGGCTGAGGCCATTCATGTCGCCGGTCATGGCCATGTGGGTGCCCATCATGGGAACTGGAGGAGAGAAGAAGGAGGAGCACATTGTTACCCAGGCATCCCCAGACCCCCGCTTTGCCCCCACCACAGCGCCGAAGGACAGCACCCGCAGCTGAAGCGGCCTTAAATCCCCTGCAAAGCCCCTCAAGGAGCAAGCTCACAGGGAATTTCAGGCAGGGCCATAATGACTGCATGAGGACCAGATGACAGACAGTCCTTCAGGAGCTCTCCCCTCACCGGACCAACTGTCGGCAGTGCCGCCGAGTCACCTTCCCTTACAAACAGGCTCAGTAGAAACTTAAGCAAGCCGCAGGCGTCTCGGCTTTCCCTGCCGCAGGAGAGGAGCGGGACAGAGCCAGCAGCGTAACCCAATACAGAAGCCAAACAGCTTTGTTTTCAGAGACACCAAGAGCACCCGAAGGGGATCAGCAACAGGTGTGGGCAAGAGTCCAGCACTTTTGAAATTAAAAAAAAAAAAAAAAAAAAACACACACAAAAAACCACGCCCCCAAAACCATGTCTGTCATCCCGGATTTACAAGGCTGCTGGGCACTCTTCAGCAGCCAGAAGGAAGCAGGTTACCAAGCTGCGAGATGCAGCTATTTCCTTTGAAACTAAGAAGCGTCTTAATTGAACCGAGGGGAAACAGTTTGCCAACATTTGCATCTCCTCTGCTGGGAAAGGAAGAAGAAACAAGCCCTGAAAGACAGATGACAGTGCAGCCAGCCAGATCTGCAGCAAGAAGTAGCTCTGCTCACCCCTGTGAGGCTCAGAGCAGGATGCTGAAGCCTTGCCCTGTGGCACAGCAGCGAGCAATATTTGGCTCCAGGTTCCCAGCGAATTACTCTAGGCTCCCCAGCCTAACGCTAGCCACTTGGAGATGCCAAATCTCCTTGCCCAGACTAGTGGGGAGCACACGTGGAACAGAAGGAGTAAGGGTTTCTTACTGTTGGTTCCCATGCCGTCGGGGATGGTGGTTGGGGTCAAGGCATTGCGCTGCTGGGGGTTAATTAGCTGGCTGACCGAAGGCAACTTGTTCATGCTGTTCATTTTGCTGAGCGGTGGAGAGTTGGAGCCGTAGGATGACTGTGACTGCATGGAGGTCCTGCAAAGCAAGGAGGTGTTAGGACAGGAATCGCAGCAATTGGTTGGTAGGAGTGTGCGTCCAAGGGCCTACATTTTCTGTTTGTGGCAGTGGTGAGCTACTGTTAGTGAAATCACTGACACCATGGGAACATCGCAGATAAAGATCACTGGAGAGACAGTCAACAGGAAATAAGTTTCCCAGATATTCTGGGCATTTAAAAAACAAATGGTGAAATACCAACAAAGGGAAGCTTCACTTTCGGTTCAAATTTTTTATTTAAGGAAAAGTTTCTACATAAGTTTTTCGGTTGAAGAGAACATAGGCAAAGCCAGCAAACAGCTGCCAAAACATGAAAAGAGTATTTTTAAGTTAAGCTCTCCTTGTGGTCAAAGACTTTTTTTTTTTTTAAGAACAAGAACTGAGGAAACCATCTCGAAACCATCCTAACTACCCCTAAAACCTGACTGCAGAAACAATTTTCAGATCAGGTCACAGTTATCAACCTCGGTGTCTCCAAAATTCCTAGTTATGCATATAATCAGGTTGTTATCAGGTATATATATATAACAGCCAGAGGCTCTTTGCTCAAGACAGACTCCATACACCTTAGGGACTACTGAGACGGTCAGAGCTGCCTGGACGCTGACATGCAGCTTTTGCTGGTGTTAAAGAGAACCTGGTATCCAAACCCCGCAGGCTGCTTGCAAAGAGTATCAGATTCCTACTACCACTCGACAACAGCACTAGCCTCCCTCAAGTCCAGACAGCCCCAAACTCCATCCAGCATATCCATGAACCGGGCCAGAGACGCTTGCTGGCGAGCCTCCCCCTGCCCAGCCCCAAGGGTCCCAGCTGCAATCCCACCTCGTAAGCGATCCAGAGCGCAAAGACCAGACCGCTTCTGAATGGCAGCCCAGTTCCCAGATCGAGTTACAGTTGTGGCATCCCATCTGGAGTGGGGTCTTATTTGGGATATGCAGAAAATGATCATTAAAGTGGGTCCAGCAGCACAATTGGCAGAGCACCACCATGCTGCAAGAGAGCAGGTTTTTCTCTCTCCGACACCAGGAGCACTTGCAAGACTGGGCAAAGGCAACTGGGAAGCTGGCACGCTTCCCAAACACGACGTACCCTCGCAAGCCGTGCTCGCCCAGCAGAGCGGAGGTCGCCCGGCTCGCTGCAGAGCCCAGCACTCGTTCGGCAATATCACGGTGACCCCGTGGTGAATGTGCAAGGGCACATTCCCATCTCATTTCCCATTGGGAAACTTGTTCGTCTGGGTATAACTGGTTACACCAATTCCTGCAAACTGGCTTTCCTTCTATGCAAAGACAATAGTTATTACTTCAAATAAGTGAAGTGTAAAGGAAAGAAAGGGCTTATTCCTAGATAATTTATTAAAACCTTCAGCACTCAAGGTCAAGTTTCATACAATTACATTGTCTCCAGCTTCCTGCACTTTTAAGACTTGCAGTGTTGGGTGGAGAAAGCATCTATGCTAACAGGCTAGAGTATCTAAAGCCCTGAAGAACTGTTACCTAATTACACAATTACAGGAGGTACAGAAGGGTGTGAACTGTCCTTTGGCAGTGAAGATGCAGGACAAGATCCAGCAAACTTCATAGACTCAAGGAAGTGGAAAGCACAAGAAGCTTCACAAATTAATATTAACGATGGCAGCAACTCCCAAGGGGAAGTGAAACCAAGCCATGAAGTTCAGACCCAAATTTTCAGCGTGAAGGGAATGATTCAGATCTGAGGTTTCAATTCACCAATTATAAAAGTTGAGGCCAGCCATGAAATTCAAGTCAGGTTGACACCACCCTTAACCTAAGAGGCTTCTGGATTTAGGACCAAAATGAAATTTTTCTACTTTACAGGTTCAGGCACCTATCCTAACTATGCTTCAGCTGAAATTAATACACACCTGAGTAGTCTCTTAGAGCAAAATCGGCATGATATGCAAATGAAGAGGTCACCACATACACAGTGAAATTCCAAATCAATTAACAAAGACTTCCCAAAAAAGATTTAGTTGCGTTGTTTAAGGTCGGGACAGATTTTATTCAGAGAGCTCATGACTAGAAACTCTTTTTTTTTTTTTTTTTTTTAAAGGATACCTGTTGCTATGAAACAAGATTATTCAAGGAGGTCAATAGTGGGCCTAACTTTGCCATCTCCACCACCAACAGTGATCTCAGAAAAGCTAGTTAGGAGACTACAAAATACTTCGGGGATAAAAGAAAAAAAAAAAAAAAAAAAGCAAACACAATGCAACCCAAAGCACACTATAATAGAGAAAACAAATGCATACTTTACCTTATAGCTTAAGGACTCCATTCCTATCTCATTCATACTCATAAGAATCAAGATTAAGACAATCAAGCTCAAGTGAATAACCAGGAAACAGCAGCATTTTTCTTTGTACCCATACGTGTTTCAACTGAACTATTCCATCATATGAGCAGATGTGTAAAAGGTCTAGAGGAAGCCATCTAGCCAAAGAAAAGTAGCAAGATAAACCAAGATGCAAAATTTTATTGAAAATTAATGTCACACATGAATATAGCAACAGCCTCAGAAACACAAGAAAATGCTTTTGGCATTAAACACACGGACTACATGGTGTTTGAGGATTCATTTAAAATATATTGCTTTTTTCTCAGTTTTTTTTTTAAAACAGGTATTATAAGAATGTCATGCACAGTGATTTTCATTAAAATTACACTTACTATGTCTCAAGAAAGATTAGAAGTAGAAGCATTAACATTTCTTTGATATCAATGCCAATGAAATGCATTTTAATATCAAGGTATAAGGACTTCAATTAAGAGACTATTATACTTCTTGGAACAGTCTGATACGAAAGGCACTGAGTCACGTTCTGCAACTGATTTTTCTCTCAAGAGACTATGTAATTATTTAGCCAATAACATTTGTAGTTATGCAAGCTCATATGAGGGCAATCGCCTCTCATGCTTCAAGGCATATACAGATCATCTCAAGAGGTCAGGAAGGAACTTCCTTCTCCCACATATGAAGCACAGTTCAGTTCACAGGTTACGTTGTATAATTCTGCACTTTCCCAGCTCACTGGATATCAGCCCTTCACCAGAGGTGGGAAACTGCTTGGAGAGACCAATTACCTGATTCAGTAGACAAGTCCCACAGTTGTCATTCACATTAGATGGGCACACCATCATGTAAGCAGCCTTAATGCAAATGACATCAAAGGTTCATTAAGTGCAAGAAAAGGGCAGCTCAGGCTCAGAGAGTTTAAGATTTCACCCAAGCCCCTATGCCTACAGTTTGCTATCCCTGAAGACCTAGAGCTAGTCACAATGCAGAAAGACCCAAGTGGAATCAAAGCTGTCCAGTTCTGGGCCTACCTTTCCTTACGACAGCCACAGCAAGTGCAGCAAGGATTACATCCCAAGTTCACACATGGTCAATGTGCCCATCGGCAACGTTTTTTTCAAGTAAGATTGCCCACTGGGCTGCATAACACTGGGATGTCACTGATGTAGTCTGGTATTGGCATACAAGTGACAGAGATGATGCTCAGTTGCACTCATCCACTTTTAAGGCACATGAAGCAGGACACTAAAAACCAGAGAGATGCCCTTGCTCTCCACATCTCAAACAGCTGCTATTCTAGAGCAAGCAATAGTGCATGTTTTCAAGAACGCAAGTGGTTTGTAGGCTTGGTAAATAACTGGGAGCATGGAAAGGAGGAGCCCTGATTGTCACTAGGAAGACAGCGACTACAGCACAGGGACAAGGGTGGCGATAATGACTCCCCTTAGATTTCAGGTATGGGAATTTCCCAAGGCAGGCAGTGGATGCAATCTGCTCTCCAGGGAATGGAGCTATAATAAAGGGAGTGGATATACATCAACAAGTTGACATAGACTGATATGACCTGACTGACTGATAAGGCCCAATTAGTCCACTTGGTTATTCCTTGAAAGGAAAAGGCTTACTTTTCTGAAGCCCCAGAGCTGACAAAGAAGCCATCAAAAGACAGTTGGGAAAAAGTTTTCTTCTTTTATCTGTAGAGGATGGACTCTGTAGCAACTCCAATTGCTTCCAGCTCCAGGTTATTTGATTAAAAAAAAAAAAAAATTAAAAAAATACACCTTCTAAGATAACTACCTTGTAGCTGGAGAGCAAATCAAGTCACCATTAAGACCGGTTTCACAATCGTCATCCTCTTATAGGTAAGGAGGACAAGTCGCAAAGCCTTTCCAGAGGATAGTGGGATACAAATTATTTACATTCTTGTTTGGTGGAAGTCCCAGGTGCTGTATTGCCTGTCATGATGCAAGAGATTTCCTAGATGTCAGACCAGATGATGATGAACTGGAGCGTGAGCTGAAAACTCCCAGTACGGGCTCTGGATGCCTTGTATCTTCTGGTGGGCCACCTCCTCTAACTTGCTGGTGGACAGGACCTGGAGCAGAGCTCTAGATACAGATTAGTGCGTCCCTGTTGCAGTATTTCCAAATTGCCATCCACAAGCAGACAAGACCAAGATCCAGGAACAAACCTTCATTGGAAGGACAGACTGACAGTGCCAAGCATAATCCTGTGTCTGGGCTGCGTTTGCAGTTCAGATTCCCACCTCTCCCAGGGAAAGGAATAGCATTGTCTGTCTTCTCCCAAATAAAAAGGCACAGAGCAATAGTTATCTGCTTTGTGATCTCGAAGTACTTCCTGGAGTTTTCAGGCAAAGAGGCACTTGATTTGGTTAAATTTACACAAGGAATGATGGTAGAGCTGCAACTGTATGAAATAATCACTGCTAGTGTTTAATTAGTTATTCTTTATACTTAATCACAATTTTGGGGGCTCTTCTCCATCAGCCCTCCCCCACACTGCTACGGTACAACAAGTCTTGCTAAGACAATGAAGGAGATATCCAGAGATGGGATATGGCTCTCAAAGGAGATGTTTAATATGAGTCATCACCTGCTCAGATCACAGCTCTGCTGCCTGGAAGCGCATGATGTGATGTTCAGAGATAAGAGTCTGCTCCCACTGCATCAGGCTTTTTTCCTTGGTGGGTGGCCAGGAGGCCCGCTCTGCATTTGGGAGGCACCTTCTCTTCAGGCTGTGCCTAACCGCAAGTGTGTCAGAGCTGCGTACACACCTGCCCCAAATAAATTCAGCATGGACGGCACTGCAGGCACAGAGGTCCCCATCAGTACTGATCCAGCGCCCTGTGTTTCTCAGGGGCTGCTGATCACTGGCATTTGCAACCGAGTTCTGCTCCCCAGCCACCGCTGATCTGGGCAGACACCAGCCTGCAGGGAGCACCATTCCGGGTGTACCTTCAGTAACTTCTTCACATTTCTGTTTCCTGCAGCTGTCAACATCAGAGGGTTCCTCAGGAGAGATGCCACCGCCTGAGAGCATGGGTTGAAGGACACTTCTCTACCAGCATTAGGGGCTGTTCGCTATGTAAGGATGTTTGAGCACCTCTCGGTGGGGAGAGCCACAGCAGGCATCGTGGCCACCCTCAACTAGGCTCCTCTCTCATCGCCAGTATCCACACCTAGTGCCATGCTCAGCAATGCCAGGTTAATTCTACAGCATGTTACTTGCCTGTTGATCGCTCCTCCTTTGTGCTGGTCTGGGCTTGACACTTGAAGATGGAATTTCCAAATGACTCAAATCCTCCCTGTCAAGCCCCGTACGAATGGCTTTCAGAGGTGGAGTTTGAGACAAGCAGCGTGAGGAGGATTTGCAAGTCCTTGCTGAGAAACAGCCTTCTATGCGAGAATTGCTAAGCCAGGATGCGCTTCACGGACACAATAAGCAAAAGCCACTGGTTGCAGGATTAATGCACAAGGTGGGCATGGCCTGAGGCCACTTGGCTGAGTCAACTGCAACATATGCTGGCACCATTTTCCTTTGAACTATCAGATTTGTAGTGATGGGGTAAAATTAGCAGGGCTGATGAAAACTCTAAGGCAACACCTAATAACTGCTGAACATCTGCAAGGAAAGGGGCAAGCTCCAACCCCATTTCACGGGTAGGGCAATGAGCAGTTTTGGACACTCTGCCCTTTACACCCTCAGCTGCAAAGGGACAGGGACACTGGGCACACATGGATGTCATTACACAGAAAGACTCAACCTCACATTCAACTTGCGCAGCTCAGCCCACTAACTTGGACCGAGCCCACAGAGTCAGAAGGGACCTTCCTAAGTTCAGTAAAGCTGGATTAATGCCAGCAGTGCTGGTGCAAAGTCAAAGCCACCCAGTCTTCCCTACAATTTTGATGTATTTTAGATGAAAGCCTTTAAGAGTAGAAATAAGGGGAAACAATTTGTGATACCAAATTAGCAGACATTTCTACAGGAAAGAAAAAAAATTCTTACTAGTGTCAATTCATGTAATTATTACCTCCCTCTGTCCAGCAGTACAAATACTTCAGCTACTTGCACTATTACTGCATGACCAGCATTAAAACAGGCCAAACTGACTATCACAGACTGTTTAAACACACACCCCCTTCCACCCCCCCCAGCCCATGAACACATTTTTTTAATTTAAACAAGACAAGAGGCATTTTTAAAATTGAGACCCGCTCAGAGAAACCCCGCTGAGTTTCACAAATACAGAAGTAAGAGGAAAGAGTATCAACACGTTACAAAAACAGGAAGAAAACGTTACACCAAGACAGACGACATTGTGGTTCCTGACCTCCCAATGCTATGGGCTACAGCTAAGAGGTCTGTAGAAGTGTCTGTTGTTTTTGCAAAGTTTGAGTCCCTTCAGAAGATTACTCTCGCTATTTACTCTGTTGCTATCAGGCTGAGTATTTGCCACTGTTCCTAGTCCTGCCAGCTGGGCAAAACGACCCCAGCAGCTTGGTTTATGGATATACTGATGGGTTTGGGGGGCTGGAATGTTTTAGGATGGCATCGGTCTGTTTGGGAGGGTCTCTCCTTGAGTCCATGAGTTCACTCCTGAAGCAGGCCGAAAGGAGACTGTAGAGAAGGAACCAGAGAAAAGAAAAAGATGAATGTACAGGATCCTTCACCAGCCACCAAGAGAGAAACAGTCACTTTCCACCTTCATGATCACAGTATGGGCTTTGAAGGAGGGGAAAAGCAGATGTCTTAGCACCTACAGTAAGGGTATGTGACAGGGAGATTTAGAAAGCTGGAAAGCCCCAGGTACGAGGGAGTGCTTGGCAAGGAAGAGAAAACAACTAGTTGATAGGGTAATCCGATTTCTGCATCCCAGTCTTATGGGTACAAATGGTGCCCCGATACTGTTCCTAGTGACAAATACAAGAGAAAAAAAGCACTCAGCCAAAGGGGAAAGGAGAGAAGCAGCTTCCATTGAGCCCACTTCAAACTTCAATTACTTAAGAACCAGAAGCTGGTGCTAGGGAGAGAGGATGGTGCCTACTGTAAAAGGACCATATTGATTACATCTCAACTACTCCCCTTTTCAAAGCTGGGGGACCCTCTGCACTAAAGCCAAGGAGTCCCTGGGGCTGCCAGCCAATGCAGAAGACACTGCTCCCTCGGAGCCAGCAAAGCAAACACTGCATGTCTTCATATACCTAATCACACACTTTTTCTTGCTTACTTTCATCTTGGCAATTCTCTAGTGGGAACACTAGCTGAGTGCCTAGAGTTCACAACACATGCAAGCACAGCACTACAAAACCAAACCAAACCATGCAAAAATCCAGTATTACCTTCCACAGCAAAAATGAGAATAACTAGGTGGAGGTATGAAGAATACCTTTCCCACCAGCCCCCTCCCTGCGACAGCAAGTGCCAGGATCGTTGCAGCTCCCATCTCAGCTGGAGCACTCCGGCCCCTGGGTAGCTCGGTTCTGTCATACCTCACTTCGGAGGTTAATTCCTTCTCGTTTGGGTGATGAACTGTGCTATTCACTCAACTGAAAGGCAGCCAGTGGGCTGGTGGGCTGGTAGCTGCTGATACGAGAGAAACACTTGCTGGGATATAAGATCCCACTTGGACATAAGAGCCCTCTTCTTGGTAGCCATTGGAAGACTTTGCGAAAACCCTTCAATCACAGGAGCTGGACTTGATGATCCTTATGGGTCTCTTCCAGCTTGAGATATTCTATGATTCTATGCTACAGCCAATTGAAATAAAGACTGTTCTGAAAACAGTGATCAGCAGGGTGAAACCTACCACAGGCAATTTTGCTGAATCTGAAAAAGTGTTTTCCAGTGAAACCCTATGGAGATACTCCCTGGGAATTTTGATGGTAGATGTATTTCACAGCAGAGTATCGAAGAAACCTTCCCTCCCCAACAAAGCACAGGCCACCTCTGGTATCCCTGGCAGCAGGGATCTTCTGGCAAATCCATGTTTTGAACAAATGGTGGCAGACCATGAAAAGGAGGTCTTCTAAATAAATGTGTGTGCTGCTGTTCAAATATGGGCCCCAGGATTTGGCAGTGAAAAAGGAAGAATAGAAACTGCAGCAAAAAAACCCTTCGCACCTGTGATCATGAAGGTATTTGGCATAACAGTAAATAAGAGAAAACCATGCACAAAGGAGCAAACAGAGAGAGGAGATGAGACAGAGAAAGATTGTAGTCTGGCACAACGTGGAGCATTGCAGTATTTTGGTCATCTTGTGGGACACAAAGCTTTCTGATTGTCACCAGATTTGTCCTTTTTATTCCAGAACAGTAAGACAGTTGCATCTGCTGGCCTGCCAAATGCAATGCTGGTCTGTATGTGCATGAGAACAATTACGTAGTTGTTTTCCAATATGACAGATTTATATTTTTAAAACTACCTTTCACCACGATAATCTCATCCTTGCTTTTCCCACTCTTCAAAAAAGGTGAAGCTTTCCATGCTGTAGGAATGAAAGGGAAACTTCTTCCACACACCTAGATAGCTTTTCTACATTAACCATTGCTCAGAAAAGTGAACTGAAAAATCAAGCAATTCCTCCATCAAGGCTTGACTGAAGAACACATGCGGATGCAGCTCCATTTTCAGAAGAAAGAGCAAAGAGCAGCTCACAAACATCCCAGCCCCACAGAGCCTTGCTAGGACCTACAGCCTCCTACACATTCAAACTTGGTCACTGCGTATGCACTTTCCTAGCTCCCAGTTCTAACGTACATTTTGAACGAAAGCAAACTGAGACCGAGTTTTGAAAGTACATCCCTACCTAGAAAGTGAAAGGCATTTTCTTCTAAAGCCAGAACAGACTTGCAAAGGAGTCACCGTGCTGCTGAGTTTGGCCAGCCTGACAAGGAAGCAGTAGCAGGACATCTCCCAGCAACCTGCTTGCATGCAATGTTGTTCTTACCCAAACCAGTTCCTAACAACATGTCTTCTCTCCCCATTCTTACATCGAGACCTGAAGCCCGTTTACAATTCTTTTTTGGGGTGCAGTTGCGTCTATGAGTCTTTTCAACCTAAATGCCCCTTTGCCCTGAACGTGTTCCTTCAGAAATTAAGTCATACCCTGGATTATTGAGGAAAAATCACCAGAACCCAACTGCACCTAAGAACTGCCTGGACATGCATTTCAGCACAGAGGACCCTGCTTGATGTCAGGCTGTCAGCAGAAACAACTGCAGCAGCTCTGGACAAACACTGAAAGTTATTTTTCTTCCCACTCCTGGCATCCTTAAAAGCTCTTAATCTTTCTCCCCAGTATCTGAGCACACTCAGCAGCTGAGAAAAATGAGTATATAACTGGACAAGTGCCAGGAGACATGCCGAAAGAAGTTTCATAAAATTAAATGGCTGGACATATACATGCTGGTCTTAAAGGTAACACAAATACCAACCTCAGTTGCCAGGAACCCATCCTATTGATATAAGAAGAATGAAAACAGTAATTATGGCAAAGCAACTGTCAGCACCAAGTGAAAGCTGTCATCTGCTGCCGTCCATTTCTGCTTACAAAACCATTTCTCAACTGAAATGGCTGTAGTTCAGGTGGAGCTTTGAAGACACGCAGCTGACTGCACAAAGGCCGCAATGCCTAGGAGCTAGTAAATACAAGCTATAGGATATACAAACAGTGCAGATGACTGATAAAAATAAATAACAATAATGAGAATTTTAAGTGCCCCAAAAAAAGAGTTCAGAGCCCCTGGATGCTCCAGCCATTCTGGCACAAGGCTTTTTTCACACCTCCACAAGACTCCAGCTGACACTAAAAACACACAGGTCGAAATGTGAACACATGCAGAGATCTGGCAGAAAGCCGTGGTATTGCAGAAGTCCTGAGACAAGGCCAAGGCACCGAAATAAATCCCTACAGGCTCAAGTGGGACTTATGTGGTGCCTTGGCCTCGTGCTAACCTCCGCAGAGGAATGAGTTATACCCACAGCCTCTTGACGCGTGAGCTTACCAGCAGGAACGCACGAGATCCTAAGCACTACCGCTGGCGGCTACCTACAGCCTGGGTGGCTATTTTCTGTCACCCAATACAGCAGGTGAAGCAATGTCCATGAATGATACTGCTTACTGTCTGTCTGGAAAGTCATTCACTGACCCAGTCTCTGTAATTGCAAAGCTTGGGGAACAGAAGGGAAAATGGAAACCAGACACTTATTTGGCCCTTCTTCACCCCATCCTCCTGGCACTTACACCACCCAAAGTAACTCTGGTGCAGCCCTGCCAGCTAAGTTCAGATAGGGACTACGTCTGCCTGGATGGAAAGTTTCTCATGCGCAATGTGGAGGGTCAGTGACAAAGTACAGTTTTTAAAAACACTTTAAAAGGGCACGCGTAGAGTCTTTCTTTGAAGTGCCCACTGGTCACAAAGGAATTCTTAGGTGTTTCACCCTCGCTCCTAACTTCCAGCTTCCTGTTTTATAGCTGAGGAACCTACAGTGTTTACATCCCACCGAGACACCAGCCCTCCAACAGCACCAGAGATGTGTAGCAGTGGGGTCCAAGCACTCAGCTAAGCCAGTGCTCGCAGTCCCAGCCTCACGTGCTCTTGGCAAGGTGCTCAGATGGATGCCTTGGAGAAGGCATGGAGATGGCTCTGCATTTGTTGCCATTCCCATAGAACAGACGAGAGAAGAGCACCCCCACCCTGTGCTCCCCAGCTCGGGCACACACATGCAGCAGGTTTTTGTCTGCAGGCTGTTCAATGGCACTGCCTTGCTGCACTGCGCCTTGGGCTCTGGCTAGAAGTCAGAAACGAGGCACTGACCATGTCCTCATTCACCCTCCAAGGCCAAAAGCTGAATTGTGTGGGATCAGAGACTAGAGAGCGACCTTGCAAGCAGTCAGGACATGCACTTGGGGAAGGAAGACTGCTTTGTCCCATCACACAGGTCGTGAAATCTGGATCTCAAACTTGGAGTCTCTCAAGTTCTGTACAGAAACTTGGCTTTGGCCGAACTCCTGGTGTCGATTTCTACCAGTTCTGACCACAGGCTTAACAAGCATCTATGCTGTTGGAAAGGATTTTGCCAATGCAGTACTCTACAAGTGCTTGGCTCTTGGTTGAGCACCACGTCCCTACAAACAACTGCGCAGAAGCCTTCTGTGTCTCTCTCCTCTCTCCCCCTTCCCCAGCACCCTCACTGCACAGGTCACTGCAAGCACACTCATACTCACTGCTTCTGGAGCAAGTGCTGGTGCTGCTGCTGCTGCTGCTGCCGGTAGGTCTCAATTGTGTGCTGGGGAAGGTACTGCATTAGTTCCAGGGACTCTTTGATCTTTAGTAGCATTTCATATGTCTCCCGTCCCCTCACCTGGATCATGGGAAAAGGAAAGGGGGGAAAAGAAAAGCCTTAAAAGGACTGCATGTATAGTCCTTAGTGACAGCCACCTTAGCAAGTTTTAGATAAAGTCAAGTAAACAACCACAGCAGGATGCAAATACTCTGTTTATATACTATGCATACGCAATAAAACCGCTAAGCCTTGTGCTAAAGGTACAGCAGATAATGTTGAAGAGCGATAATCTGACACTACAGGCTAATGAAAATCTTGGGGTTGTCATCTGGCTCAATGTATATCTGTGCCAACCAAAAGCAATATTCTGATCCAATCTGTTAGACAGAAAATGTCTTTACCTGCCTCGGATGTAAGCTGATCTGGTGCTGAATCTTACATGCCCTGAGGAAGAATTGTACTTGAATTTGGGTGTTGGGTTTGGATCTCCCTTCTCCTCTAAGCACACCATGGTTTGTGATTTATCCAACTAAATGTGTCTCACAGGGAAGCAGCTGAATGGCCAATTACAGATACTTCTTGCCCTTTCTGATCCTACATTTAATACAGTGTGTATTTCACTTCTATCACTACATTACAATGATAACACATATAAAAGCCACAGAAGCATCCACCTTTGTAAGATAACACCCATTACCTCTAGAGAAAGCTCAAGTGCCACAGACCCAGAAATGACAGAGGAGAAAACCCTGTTAGGTCTCTAAGACAATGTTTCCACCAGGACAGACAGATATCTTGGGATATTCTCATATGCCTTGCACAAGCCACTCTCAGTCAGCAGCTAATGGGATTTTTCTTTTTTTTTTTTTTTTGAATATGTATTTAAAATAGGTAGCTCTGGGGATTAAAAAAAACCCTAAAAATTTCCACATCCCATCCCCATCCTCAGTTCCCTCTGACATCTAGGGGAGCAGCTGACTTGCCTCAAGTCACTGAGAAAGATACTAAACACAGGGTAAACGCAAAGACAGAGAGAACTCACCGGCAAGTATAAGAGCTCATCATCTGGGGAACGTCTTTTTTTGATAGATGTCATCTGTATGCCATGAGTTCCTTGTCGAAAAGCTAGAAGTGAAACCCCAAAAGCATCCCATTAAAAAAAAAAAAAAAAAAAAAAAAGGGGGGGGGGGGGGAAAAAAAAAAAAGAAAAAAAGAGAGATACAAGAGACACATGAAATGCATGGCCAGCTCAGATCTTCAGATCTGCAGTGCTCTGAAAGGGTCTCTGCCTGAGCCACCCCAGAACTGTGCTTGCAGCTCCTGGCTCCATAAGGCAGACACAACTTTGCAGACGTTGGGTGGCCATACTGCTTGGGGAAACACATCAGCCAAGGAGCGCTGGATATATGGCAAAACCCCAGCAAGCCATACCTAGAACAAGCACTGGCTCTTTGCAGGAAAGACTGCGAGCTTTGGTATTACAGCACTCTTGAGCTGTTAGTGGATCAGTGATCCACGAAGGCGAGACAACAGGCAAGGAGCATGCAGAATTCACCGTGAAAACACAGCCCCCCTCCAATCTGCCTCCTGTTAAAACCTGCTGCCTTGCTGTTAAGCCTAGTGCCATCATCGAGCGTATGCAGGAAACTAAAGGTGGGTTCCCACATCTTGCATGTCTGATGAGTACGTTGCACTCTTTAGAGCACAGAGAGGCCGCTTGCCAGAGCACCTCTGTGCACAGCAGGGTTTACATGCAGTCTTAATCTAGATCCCTGTGGCTGGAAGACGCATGCCACAGCACAAGACACAGCTAGAAGGAGCAGAGAATGACAGCACAGTCCCAAACAAGCAGTAAAGGTTCAAAAAGTGGTTACAGAGTCCCAGCCATGTACCTTGAGGGCGGCAAATAAACACCCCCTCCAGCCACCGCTAGCAGGGCTAACCTAACACAGACAGCACTGCAAGGGAGCCCGCAAAAGCAGATTGTCAAATGCTGTTTTGTGAACACCAGCTCGTTTTTCAGGCTGATTCACCCTGGGAGAACCGACACCTAATGCGCTCCTGCCTCCAAGCCCATGCACGGCACTGCTCCGTCCCCGCAGGACAAGCGCCAGGGTCACACCTGCAACCGGTGACAGCACGATCTGCAATCTGCCCAGCTCTGCCAGCTACTTACGGCGCTTCGTACCATCACCATTCTTTGTGCTGTCGGAGACTTGCTGCTTGCGGATGCTGTCCTCGTCTGCTTTGCGATCTCTGCCTGGGCAAGCGCAAATGCGGGCTTCGAAACATCGGCGGCCCAAGACTTGCCCGCTGGGAAGAGGGGTGAGAGGAAACGTCAGCTGGCAGCTCAGATGCGGGCCAGCAGCGTCCCTCAACTTCACACCAGACTATGCACAGACAGACCCAAGCCTCCCATTTCCCCATCAGGATGCCCCAGGTGTTGTGCAACTCCCACCTGCAAAGATTTGAAAAATATCCCATGGCCCCCTTACATCAAACGGTCCCTATGGATATGCAATGCTGCACCGAGCAGAAGAGGAGCCAGGAAGCCACCTCTCAAGCAAAGGGCTACACGCATGATGCACTACTTACTCTCTGGTTTCCAGTGTGACAATGATGAGGATCGGGCGACGGTTCATCCCTCCCACGCAGCTACTGTTACACATGAAGTTGTACAAGACTGTCGTGAACTCCGTACCAACCTGGATGAGACGAAGAGGATGAACAGAAGAAAAGGTGGATGAAAAGCTCTGCTTTTTCCAGGCTCACCTCTTGTACTTCCACAACTGTGCTGCAATCAGACTAGCATGAAATAGGCCCCACCACAAGGCTTCCTCAAAAGAAATGAAGAACTCTTGCTCCCAAGGGATAAAGAGGGTGTTTAAAAGCTCATTTCTGACAAAGAGGAAGAAGGGCTTCATTGTGACGAGGATGGGGAAAGCACAAGGTCCCAACTCCTTCAACTAGGGTTACAGCCCCCACCCCTTTGTGTGCCGGGATGCCACCACCCTGAGCTCACAACGTACCTGGGGCGGCTCGTAGGGGACCAGCACGCTCTGCCTCCCAGTGATGGGGTCTTCTACGTACTGAGCATGGCTGTTCCCTTCCACCCTGATCAGGTGGCTCGGAGGCGCAATCTGCCCTGCAAGGGCAAGGAGGCAAAAAAAACCAGAGACACCGTTCAGTGAAGCAAGGTCATGCGCAGGGCAGCAAGATCTTCTACCAAGGGAAACACCCACACCTGGCCCCAGAGGTCTATCAGAGCACACGCGTGCCTCCCAGCCCTTAAAGCATCCCTTCCCAAGGTTCCTGCTGCCAGACATCAAAGGCAACACAGGCTTCCTCAAGCTCACACTGGAGACCTGCGAGTAAACCTGAACGTGGGCTTCCCGAGATCCCAGAGTTAAGCTAGCCCGAATGTCAACTGAATGGCAGCTCACAGCAACTCTTCCAGCAGGTAACTCCATGTGGATTTTCACACCAGCTGAAAAGCCTTTCTTTTCCTCCCCCTAATGCATACACAAAGCAAATTCCTTCAAGTCTCAATTCCTACTCTTTTCCCCATCAATTGCTAGCCCTCTTCTGTTCCCTCCTATCAGTCTTGATCCTAAGGAGCTAAACAAGATTCAAGCAGCAAGAGAAATATGCATTTAATTAATGGTCAACTTGAAAAATCACGCTTGCTTGCAGCAGCAGCAGAAAGGAACATTATCTTCTTTGCTCCTAGGCCCCTTTCCAATAATTAAAAAAAAAAATAAAAATAGTTTCCTTCCTGCAAATTTTCTTCAGTGTTTCTACAACATACAACTAAATTCTGATGAGAGAAGCCTTTTACGGGTTCATCTTGAGAATTTGTTTTGTGTCTGAACTGTTCATTTCTTACTCGAAATACAGCATATTTCTAGAGAAATAATCATTTCAGAATAAGAATTTGTAGTTTTAGGTTTTTTCTTTCTTAAAACTCCATTTTTGAACCAGGTATCAACCCTCAAAAAATGCAGCTCTGTCAGAAAAGCAATTGCTAATATGAAAAACTATTTCAAAGAACTGTCTCACTCCACTCTGATTTTACACACCCAAGTCCTTGCTTATTTCGGGGCTTGTCTAGCTGGCTGCACTGTAACCAGCAAAGGTATCCAGGCTTCTAAGACATTCTGCTAACTGACACCAACCGGGTTTTTTTACAGTAGGAGATAAATAATGCATGCAGAATAAAACAGATGCTCATCTGAACTTATGTGAACTGAAGTGGCCAAGGCAAAAACAGAGCCCAGCCCATGAGTTTGCAGAAAACCCCAGGACATTTTTAAAACAGCCGCTACTTCACTAACATGAGAAGAAGCAAGGAAAAGATTAAAACATTAATACCGAACCAATAGTGTTAAATGTACAGGAAGGTTGCCTACAGTTGATGCTGGCACTTAGTGTTATCCTGCTAGAGATAAACAGCCCCTCCGTCTTTGAGGCGTGGATTAAGGACTGGAGATGATATTGCATCCTGTTACTAGATCCCTGTCCCAGCGACGTGGAAGCTCATTCCTGAGCACAAGAACAGCTGCTTCTCATTGCGGGAGCAAAAGCAGAGCAGGGACAGGCTGCCAGAAGGGCACGGCCTGCCACGGGGACAGACGTCCATCCAACCTGGGCAGGCGTGAAGTTTATTTCGGTATTTTCTTCCCAAGGACACGCTTGCACAGGGACAGCTAAAGTATAGTATGAAGCTTCCTGCGAAGCACAGGAGATAAAAAGCTGCACAAGATGTTGCAGGGAGGTCTGCTTCCAGCGGGTTTACTGCGAAGCTGCCGTCAAATCCCCACACCGGCCACTCATCAGCCAGGCAGCTTTGGAGAGGGACTGACAACAAAGCGCTGCCCTCCTTACCCTCGTTGAACTCCCGGCTCAGCTCGTGGTTCGGGCAGCGTTTGACCACTTCGGTGACATGTTCAGCTTTCTTGTAGACTGGCATAGCCCTGATGACAGCTCCCTGAGGTGGCGGGGTCATCACTTTGATCTGGATGGGACATGTCTTGGCGATCTGGCAGTACAGCTTTTTCAGTTCGGTGGAATACTGGATGGGGGAAAAGAGCAAGAGAGAGTCAGGATGTTCAACTAGAGACGGAGGCATGCCAGAAGGATGGAAATGGGTTTGCAGACATAACTGAATGCACCAGCTACTGCATGTGCATTGCACTTGTTCACACAACAGGCACACTTCCAGACAAGCAGCAAAAACCCTGGACCTTTACCTGTTATTAGAATAGCAAAATATAAAGCTACGTCTTAGCTTTCCCAAAGGCAAAAAATCTTCAGATAAAGAGCACTGCTTTTACATGAATAAAGACAGTCTTTATTTCTCTTGGGCACACACCCCTTCTTCCAAGGGACACACATTACCCACCTAACAAAAAGGACACTATTCTTCTCACAGCACCCCGTAATCCTGGAAACACTGGAAACCACACATAGAAAACAGGATGAAACACTTTACAAGAAGCCCTCCTACTTTTGCAGAGGGTTGAAATAAAAACATGAACCTTGGAATTGAACAGTACTTGAAAGCAAGACCCTGACCAATTTGAGTTGTACCAAATCTGACATTCCAGTCATCTTTTAAAAGCATGTCATACCTCTGCTGACCACCTCTGTAGCAATCTCCACACTTCTAAACTCAAAGCATTATGTCTATGAAAGAGCTAAAAAATAAAGTAAGAAAAGATTTCTTTTTTTTAATAATCAACGGTCAGAAGAGTTGAACAGCCCGAAGACCAGGTCCATGGTGAGATCTAGAGCACAGCCCAGTAGCTGGCTCCAAAAGGGATTTTGTGACCATGCAATGAACACCTGGAGCAGAACAATATTTTCTTATTCACTGTGCTAATTTGGAGCATATTAGATTCCCTCTTTTAGGATGTTCCCCACTAAAGCAGTAACACTGGTATAATATTTTCCTGAAGTGTGTTCACATCTGGAAACCTTTACTCAGCAAAACATCGAGGCATGGACTGAAGTCATTGGTTTCTGTTCAAAAACTCTTACTGAAACAAGGGCATGTGCTTAGCAGGAATGGTTGCAAGGAAACTCTTATGCGGTTTAGTACAGCGTAACCTGAACCCATTTTTCTGCATGTCCCCCATGAAGGAGACTCTCCAGTCTCCTCTGCTGTACAAGGCTGTTCCAAAATATGGCAGGTCAGTTTTCTCCTAGTGCTCAGACATTTGTGAGCACGGAACTCTCCCAGTAACTCTAACCATGTAGCCCACAGGAACTGCTGGCATTTCCCCACTTCCATCTCTTCGGTTCTTGGAGAGAAAGAAAAGTGAAAGCCCCAAGGTGGTTGTTTTCTCAAAAAACATTCTAGCAGCCACGGCCGATACGGCCCTGGTCCCAACTGTTCAAACAGAGCACTGACAGGTTTGTACTGGTCAAGAGCACAACTTGGCCATCCACTCTGATGGCATGGGAAGAGCTGGTGCATGCATGGGTGGGTAGTGGCTGATGTGGCAGCATAAGGATTAGCTAACAAAATTCAGGGATTATTTGCATTTCAAAGCGTAAACATTGCCAACGTAGGAAAAACAAAGTTGGGAGAGACACTAGGGAGGAGAGAGGGATTAAAAATAAGGCAAGCTGGTCCCTTCCCTCCTCACTCAACACAACCCTGCCATATGGCAGAGAAGATGCTACAGGTAATTTAAGCTAAGGAAAAAAAAAAAAAAATCTTTAAAATGCAAAGGCCAAATTGTGCAATGTATTTTATGTGCCTGCAGGCTAGAGATTAAACCCACAAAGGATTTACCCAGCCCGCGGAAATGGGGAACATGCCAAACAATTAAAAAAAAAGTTGCGAAACAGATCTAGATGGTGATTTATATCATACGTCTTTGTAACCTGAAATTCCTTATTGTTTTTTAATTAAAAAGCAATTCCTTATTGAAGGTAAGAGTGAGATCACTATATTGTCTCTTCATCTCAAGAGGTAGGAAAAGAATCACTTACATTTGAAAGAGGAAGAAAATTTAGAAAGTGTTGTTTCCCTCAACACATCAGTTTGTGCATAGCATTATGAAGGTTTCAAGGACAGAGAGCCTCAAAAATCTCAAAGAGCCAACTAATTGCTTGGATGCCTTAACATCATTGGACTGTAAAGAAATTGGGCACCCAAAGGCAATGGGCCGAAATGAAAGCATAAATATGGAAGTGCGACGGCGCAGGGAGGGCACAGCACACACCAGGAGCCAACGTGTCCAGTGTCTGCAGGCATTTGGAGAATTGAACAAATGGAAGGAGATACATGCCCCTCAGTCACGGATCAGGAGTCTTGGTGTTGACTGTATTTTTATGTATAATATCTTCAAAGACAGAAAGCTGGGGTTACAAGAAGGGAAGAAAAAAAAAAAATCACTGCTTTCAGAAGGACAGAAGAGGTGCCCAACACCAGCATGAATACCGAGGCCCCAGATCAAACAGTGTGGCCCTTCTTCCAGCAAAGGAAGGGATCTGCTCCTCGTCCACCCTTCAGCACCCCAACTATCAGATCCCTTTGGCTACAACCAGCAAGGAAGGCATCGGATCTGCAGCTTAAATTCACAGAAAGCAAACGGCCAAGGGCTAATGGGTTATGATGAACAAGCCTGTCCACCAAAGAAATACATATATGTCCCCAAAACACAAGGCAGACTCAAGAGCTCCAGGCTCTGGCCAACACCTTGAACTTGGCATGTCAGAAAAGGAGGGTGACCAGGAGTCCACCTCTGCTTCAGGGCATGGTCAGGGCACAGGGAGGCAAGCTGCAGTTCCCAGCAGAGGTGGACGAGACAGCAAGAGGGCTGTGCCGCCTTTTTGTCACCCGACTGCAAAAGGAGTTCAAGCCTCACGGGCACTACACAGAGCTCAGGGACATGGCATACAGCCACAATTTCACATCTACTCCAGGCACAGCCGCCCGCAAGCGTGTAATCACTGAGCGGCTGGTCATTTAACACCGGTGTAAATCTGTCCATGGGGTACCTGCTGTCAGACAGTAAGGGGCTTGAGTTTCCCACCCTGCCAACTTTGCTGCAATCGTGGGTAACCTGACGCCCAGCCATCTATTGGCATAAATAGATGCGAACAACTAGGTCATGGTGACTTCGTACTGAATCAGTGATAATCACTATATCCACGGAGCAAGACAGGATATTGTATATAGATTTCAAAGCAAGTAAGGTTCAGAAAAAAAACCTGAGGCAGGAGCTGTCTGTGCATTCAGAGAGTGCCTGCAAGCAAGGTTCACCCCTCTTGGCAGAGGTGCCTCCCTCCGGTGGTCCCCAAACCGCCCCACCTCGCAGGAGGTGACAGTCCCCCTTGCCCACCATTTTCCTATGGGAACTGGCAGACGCTCACTGTACGAAGGGTAAGATCACGAGACAAGCAGTTCCCAGAGATCCAGAGCACGACTATTAATCAATGCACTTGTTACTTGTTTCAGTAGGAAAACTAAATTAATTCGGAACAAAAATACCAAAAAGAGCTTGACCCAATCAACAAGGCTATCATTTCACAAGATGACAATAGTCATTATCTAGCAGCAGGAACAAAAGTTGTGCCAACAGCCTGAGGAGTGCAAACATTGCTTCTACCAGATATACGGACCACAAAGTTATTTAAAACAAAAGAGCAGAGCCTGGTGATGTGTTATCCATTTGAGAGGGAGAGGAAAGAGCTTTGGCTCGGACTTTTCTTTGGGGTTCAAGTGCCGCATGTCGTGCCCAAATAAGCAGACTTCAAGAGATTGCTAAGAACAACAGTGAATTTAGCTTTTTGCTTAGTAATATGTTTTAAAAGGAAAGAAGAAAACATTGCAGTGCCTGCAGCTTGCCCTCTCCACCTGCCTGTGCAGACATACTGTATTACCCTCTCTTGGCACCCTGGCTGGTAATTCAGTATCAAAATATACATATGCCAGCTACCATCAGGCAACACCTGTCTGATTTCTCAGCAAGCCCCTTCTCCAGAAGGTGTGTCAACAAAGAGTTTAAAGGAGAAAACAAAACACTTTTCACCTCTCAAAATGGAGAATTTTTGCTAGAAAGGACAGAAGTCTCCCAGAAGTAAGTGCTCAGTGCAATACAAGCTGCAACAGCTTTTCACTGAGCATTCGACTGCCCTGCAAAACTCTGATACAGCAAAATCCTCCAAACACTACTTTGGAAATCTACCTCCAATATCTGTTTTGCCATCTGATCTAGCTGAGGGATTATGGTCCCTAAGTCTTTAAAAGGAGCGGGGTTCAGTCAGCTCTACAAATGTTGACGGATGTCAACTTGAAGGTGATCCCAGAGGTTGGCTTATGGCGTGACAGCTCCCTGAGCCCCTTCTGCTCAGATCAACAAGTCTTTCAAATGTTTTACAAACTTCTTTCAAGTAGTCACGTTTTAGCTCAACTCGGTTAAACACTAGATTCATTTTGCTTGACATTTTCAAAGCCGTCAGTCAGTTATACTTTCTCCCCTATCAAACTAACTCCAAGAAGGAGAAAAAAAAAAGAACAGGTTAGAAGAGTGGGAAAGCAACATTTACTTACAGCAAAGTGTTCACAGATGAGAACAAGGAGAGTCACAAAGAAATAGAAAATCACCTGCATAAGGTTTATTTGTTTAGGACAAAAAAAGGCAGTGGGAAGAAAGGAAGCTACCTACTAAGAATAAAAAAAATTGAGATTTACGCATGCACCTTAAAAGTTTTTCCTTTGATGAACAGTGATTTAACTTTTCATTCACGAAAAACTGTTGGGGGCATGGGGGCGGGGGACATACCAGATACACACGTGTGCACATACACACACACTCTTAGGAACTGACTTGTACCCAGAGGACACTCAGCAGAGAAGCCCAAGAAAAGCTCTACCAGGAGCGCTGTGGACATGGATGTCTCCTGCCAGGCTTAACCCTCAGCTCAGCATAACCTTAACCCCACCACTTACTAGCTGACTTGTTGCAGCTCCAGTTCGAGGTCCTCTGTCTCATCAGGCTCCAGAGAAAAGCAGACCGCTTGCTGCTAGTGGCCATAGCAGACATTGAAACCACTGGCACGACCGGTAGGTCCAGCGATCATCAGCCCCAACGTGCCTACAGATCCACCACGTGTGACAACCACCGTCAGACCCGCAGCCCACCGCACCACCTGTGAGCATCCCCCACCTGCAGGGGAAACCACCACGCGACACTGGGGAGGCTGGGAGCGGGAGGAGATGCTGATGCATCCCCACCAGTGCTTTGCAGACATTTAACCAAACTTCTCCCCTCCGGGGCGAAGGAGAAACGACGTCTCCCTCTTGAGGAAGGGCAGCGCTTCACCCAAGGGCATCTGCCTTTGCAGAGACTTAAACTTCATTTTCCCCTTGAGCTGCTCTGCCCCCTCCCCGGTCCCTGCCAGGCGCGCACGACCGGTGCTGATGAGCTATTAAAATCCTTCCTCCGAGCGCTTTTCCCCAGGAGCCGCAGCCAAAGGCCGCCTGTTGCCACCTGTCAGTCGCAGGGATTAATTACCTGCGCCGGGCTGGGAGCGGCACATTCCTCCCCAGCCTCACCCTCCGAGATGTTGACATCAGGCAGGTGGGCCCCGCGTCCCCCCGGCCGGCAGCGCGGAGGGGATGGCAGAGGGGGGGACGCGACCCACGAGCTGCGTGGGGACAGGCAGCGCCGCGAAAACCGCAAGAGAAACGGGAGAAGCGGGGAGAAGCGTGTCGGTACAGCTGCGGGCTGCCCCGGGGCAGGCGGCACTCCCAACGCCGGACCGGACGCCGACGGCAGCTGGTGCTGCACTTTGGAAACCTTAGTGGGAAAAAAAAAAATATTAAATAAAAAAATATATGTGTGTTGACCTGCTTAGGTAAACGGGGAAGGGGAGGGGTGGCAGGGAGGAGAGCGGAGAACCGTAGCCTGCGGCCAAGGTTTCAGCGGAACGGTGCCTCGTGTGCTGGATCCCCTCCTTGGGTGCAGCCCCACGGCGGAGCCGTCTCACCCTCTCCCCGCCGGCCGTGGCTAAGCGTGGGTCTCAGCCCATGGGCAGGGGTTTGGGAGAAGCGGTGCTGCCCACCAAGCCGCTGAAAAGGGACACTTGCGCTCGGCTGAGCTGGCACGGTTCCTGCGTCGCGCTATCGCGCCACGCGAAGGGAAGGAAAAGCAGTTTTTTCCCTTCTGGCAGATGCGGAGCTGTGTGCACAACCACCTACTCACTTTGGTGGAGGAAGCCAGCTCCGTGTTCCCCCCTCCACGTACAAATCCCCACGATTTCCTCTGCGCTGCACTCCCGTCCGGTTCCCTACCACCACCCTGCAAATACCCATCCCCAGCCATGCACCCCATCTCAGAGGACAGGGCTGAAGCAGGCTGAGAAGAGTGTGCACGGGGACATGCACAAGTGGTCATGCCGTAGGAGACCCCCTGAAATTCCCCAAAATATCACATTCTGAGCATCCCCTAGATTCTCCCGTCTTTAGGAAAACGAGATCATTCATTCATGCGACAATACTTCAGCATCTCGCTTAAGGCTCCCCAGAGATTTTAATTCAAAACTACCTGGTTCAGGATGTATTATCTGCTTTAGGAGTGCTCCTACCTAGCATTGAGAGCAAAGCCACAATGATAACAGAAATAACACTGATATTTTTCCACACTGCTTTTGCACTGTGAAACAGTTGTAAATTTGAAAACTTTATATTCGAGGGCTTTTACATTTCAGTTTCATATCTACAGACTTATTTCATGAACAAATGAAGACCTCTTGAGGTTTGGGTTGAAATTACTTTTTTTAAATGAACAACAACAAAAAGAATTAACTGAAAAGTGTCTTGTTTCAAGAGGAAAAAAAACTCTGCTGGAAAACATCAGAGGCAAGCTGGAAATTATTTTACACATTTTTTTTGTTACAAAGTGATGGCTGTAAAGGAAGGCTTTACTATTGGATTTTGTTAGTTAACTTCTCTTCCTTTGCTACCCTTTTTTTAAAAGGTTTTGAAACTAGTTTCTTTAAAAACCAAAACCGTAAGACCACTACAGTGAAATGACCTTACCTTGCATACCCAGCTCTCAGTCTGCTCGTGTATCGCATCGTTTCTCTACCAGTTTCTAAACTGAAACTGTAGCAGTACCAAATAAGTTTCATATGCTAACAATATCTAGTAATTTGCATTTCCGATAGACTACTTTGCACCAGAAATTTTGCAAGTGAGTTGAAGGTATGAAACGAGAGCAAATGTGCTGAAAGGCAAAGCTGAGAAATGCTGAACAACATCTTCCCCTGTGGGTCGCAGTAAGTGCCCACTGACAGTGGGATCCCATGTTACAAAATAACATGGGAATTTTCACTGAATGAAGTAGCTTCCACAGGGAGCATTTATTTTATGTTATTATCCAAAGTCAGAGGTACATTCTCAGATGCCTTCTTGCAAACACAAATTTACACACATACACAAAACACCTGAAAATTATCCCGACTGTGGCACAGTTCCCTCTGATGCAATGTAACTGGCCAAAGCACACGTGCTTTGCAAGCATACCAGGCTCCGGACGCCACGTTGATTCCCATAGGATCAGAGTGACTCCCAGCTTGTGACTCCGCATATCCCTGTGATGTTATTTTCATAGGCTCTGCTGATTAACTGACATTAACACAGCCAATTCGGAGACCATCAATAAAACACTAACTGTGTGGTATCTCCTTCCTTGAAGGACTTTTCTTTAGGATGATTTTGCAAATAAAGCCTCCCGTGCATGGGATCTCATGCTGTGTTGTTATACTTTGAGCATTGGAGGGGGGAGGGGGGGGGTGGTTGTTTGTTTGGTTTTGGCTGTTGGTGTTGGTTTTTTTTGTGGGTGTGTGGGGAAGGGCTGGACACAGGCTCTTTTTATCCTGTTCAACTCTCAGCCTCTCAAGCTGATACCTAGGCCTCCCAGTGACTTCTGTATTACAAATGCACAACAACATAAGCAGCCTGTTTGACTACCAAAGAAGATACAACACTAAGAAACATACACTGTAGGAAGTCCACTCTTATGCTACCCAAACTCACCTAAAGGCTATGAAGTGTTAAAATTTTGCAGAACAATGAGGAGTGAGCAAAGTTAGGCTGAAACATTAGTTAATATTGGATTTGAAAAACATCCACTTCAATTATTGAACATTAATTAGTGAGCCAATAAAATTTGACAGCAAAATTTTTAATCATTACAGTGAGTGCAGAAGAAGCTCCGTGAATAACTCCATTGCATTTCTTCCCTCCTTTCACAGCTCCACTATCCTTGGCTGCTTCACATCCTCCTATCAGGAGGGGAACCCACTGCAAACTAAGTGCTACACTGAAGTTACAAGTATTTGCATCTATATAAAATACACGCACCTACTTGCAGGTAATGCGAGTGTACAGTACATGCATGACCACGTGTATTTGCTTACATGAAACTGAGTTGATTACTATGACAGCAAGTGTCACACCAGCTAGACACTGTGACAGTGACTTAACTAGCAATAGTCCTTCCAGGAAATTCTACTCATTACACCAGAACATATACACCAAGGCTGCAGGTAAAACTGCAGGTAAAAACCTCCGAGACTTGATTTAGCAAAAAAAACCTTCAGCATATGCTTAACTTTTGGCAGCGCTATTAACCACCACCCGCTTAAGTCGGTCTGCCTCTATGTAAGGCCATTTGTGAAGCTGAACCTGAACTTAAGAAAGGTCTGATTCAACTTGTATTTTAAAGGAAACCGGAATTTTATTTTAAAGGACTCCACAGATGAACTGGAAAGAATGTATTCAGGCTCCTGACAGCAAACCCACCCCAACATATACTGCTCCCTACTCAGGTGCCTCAGCTTCAGACATTGAGCACCAGAACCTGTTCTGTTCATGGACTGCCTTAAGTAAAGCCCAGGTTGGCCATTTCAAACCTCCTCCTAGCTTGGCATGGGGGATTAAACCTTACAATCATCTGTCTCAGGTTCAGCCAAAGAGGAAGGCTGCTGTTTGTTTCCTATTAGCCTCCCAGATCTCACTTGTTTCAAGTTCGCATGTTCCAGCATGCTCCATCCTACCAGCCAAACTCCAAAAACTAACCAGCCAGAGGAAACATTGTCTGGAGTAATCAGACACCAGCTTTCAGTGCATCTCCAAGTCACTTTTGTCCCCTGCTGGAAGTCAAAGGGTGATGAACTCAACCATAGGGAGGGAAGAACCACAGCAGCACATAGAGGTTGTCCCTACTGATTGTTTCTGTACATGCTCAATTAAGATAAGCAAATGGCAAAGCAAAAATCCTAAAGCTTTCCAAAATAAGCCTGCTCCCACCAAATCTAACCTGGTTTCATCAACATGAGTCAGCTGTACAAGTCCCAGACAAGCAGGTCAAGCCTTGCAGCCCCCCCCCTCCGCCCTGAGTAGACATAGGCTTTGGGTCCTCAGAAATTTGGGATATAGTCACAGGTTCAGATAGTTCCACACCAGCTGAAGATCAAGGGGAGGAAGCAGGGTACAAGGAAATGCCAGATGTAAGACGTAACTCCAAAACTCTTGTTAGTTCCCTCATCTACAAATAAGGGGATTTCAAGAGTATCTCAGAGGAAAGTAAATGAGTCCTTAGTACAGTATCTGTTACAGCAGAAGGAAGCCAAGCTGGACAAGAGAATACAAAAAACAAACAAACAAACCCCAACAACACAATGGAGTTGTTCTGGCAACGTAGTCTTTTCAATCAGCAACATCCCAAGCCTGCAATTTAGGGGCAGAGTCAGACCCGGAGGTATCAGGCACTCTGCCACAGACTGCACCAGCCATTCAACACCCTGGAAAGCAGGACACTTTGCTAGATGGTGACAGGTTTCCACCCAAATTCTGGCTCATGCCAAAGGACTGACCTACTTGCAAAATGCCACAGGGTCGGCATATTACAAGACTAAGAGTATGTGTGCAAATATAGGCCCATTTTCCTAGTTGGGTCACTGGCAGGCTCAGAGGAGATGCAAGCTGGTCGTCTTTGCACACTCATTCTGATAGGTGGCTACAGGAGAGAAAATCCAAGCAATTCAAAGCTAAAACCAGGTTTAATGTCTTCTGACCTCTCATACTTAACACCTTTGCCTAGATATATTTTCTTTCATGTTCACTCTTTCTCAACTTATGGTTTAGGTTCAACGGACTCTACTTAAAAGACAAATAACCCCAGAAGAATTTCAGATAGACATGGCTTGTATTTTTTCCTTGCCTTCCTAAAGCGCTACTGAAGACATCATTGGACTTCTGTTACCTATTAAGCCTCGTACACATGGCCGCAAGAGATCCTTTTTTCATTCCCCCATAACCCATGTGGAGGATCAGCTTCCCTACTCATTTCAGACGGCCCAGCAACAACCCTCCTGCTGGGGAGCGCATTACCAACACAAACTGCAGGACACCTCCAAACAGCATAGTTCAGCGCAAGCAAGGGATGCCAGATTTATTTCAAAGGGAGCAGTTTTCAGCAACATTCACCCAGAGGGAAAGCTGGCAGGTCTGTCTGAGCACTCCTGTCTCCTCACATGGTGGAACACACACCTTCAGATCCTGAATTTGTGGACATGACAGCTCAGATCTCTCCCACAGTAGCTCTCTGTAGGTCTTCATCCAAAGTTTCCATCCAAAGACACAGGTTGGTCAAAGCCATTGTGAGAACTCTGGGATACCACAGCCCAGCCAAGCTTAGAAAACATGAAAACATCCAAGACCACCCCCTGTGAAACATGGGGTTTATTACCTATACTAAAATCCACAGCCAAAACACATCAGGTCTTTCCTGAGCAAAGAACAAGACACTCTGCCTCTACAATGGACTAAGCAGTTTGAGCAGGTTGATGACTGCGTGGGTAATTTCTTGGCTGGGCATGCTTACTTCAGTGTCGTGCTGTGACCAAGTGCAGGACTGCTGAAGTGGGGAACCAGCCACTGCACCCCATGGAGCAGGGCTGGTAGCTAACCAGGAGGCCAATGGTCTCAGCTGTGAACTTGAATGCTCCGATAGAATAAGGGGCCACCAGCCAAGTCAGTCAACGAGTGCTCTTCTGTATGTGCGCTCTTGACAAAGACTGAATGGCTCCGATGGAAAAAGGTGATCCCCTTTCTCTCCTGCTCGCCTTCCTTTTCCCCCGTTTATTCCACCTGAAGGAAAGTACAGATACCTCTCCACTTCATCCTTCTAATAATAAAGTATTAATCACACCTATGGGAGGCGATGGAAGGAAAGACAGAAAGTATTAAATCTGACAGGCTCTCAAAGCAGCAGTGCCAGTGAAATGCATCATTAAGGTGAGTAATTTTCCTGTTTACTTCATAGGCTCTGAGCCCCCCCGCCCCTTCCTCCCCGCCTAAGATGTGGGCAGGACCCATCAAGGCAAAGCTTTGGAAGCGAGCAGCAGCGTCCCCAATTTCTACATAAATGCTGCAGGCCAAAGAGCAAAGGCAAGTTCCAACGGAGCCCTTGACAGTAATCAAGCACTGCGGCGCCTCTGGTCTTGTCTTGTGCATACCTTGCAAGTAGCATCATGTCTTCCCGCTGAGATTTCACTGGCAGCGCACACAAGCGCCTTGTTCCTTGGCTTCTATCTCAGAAAAAGAAAGTCCTGAACACACACACACAAGCCCCTGCCTTTCTGCTCCAAGGGAGACCATTTCCCTCTAAATCTTCAGCGTACTGTGAGCAGCCCTTTCAGAACAGATTTATGAATTTGCAAGAAATCTCTTTTGTTCCCGTGCAGAAAGGTTAGCACCAGTCCCTTGCCAAAAGGGCATTGAGTTTTCTCTATTAACGTCCAGGAAACTTTCCTGAGTCAGATCTTATTACATTTGAAACAAAGTGCAGGTACCAGCAAGTCTCTTCCATGATAACAGCCAGGGCCTGTCCCATTTCCTGATCACATTACGCTCAATTTCCAGCATTACATCTATGCAAATACTGTTCTCCTGCTTGCAGAGCATTTCATTGATAATTAAAGTGAAAAGCCAGCAAAGCTTTTCTGACCAGGGTGGTGAGCAAGGCAACAAACTAACACACAAACACCGAGCAGGGGCAAATTTTCTTGCTCTGTATGAGGACCATCTAAGGGCCCTCTCCTCCTAGAAGACAGAGAATCCAAACTGAACCAAACCATTTCCGCAAACATCCCTCTGTTTTCTGGATTTATCAACCCAATGAGGTCATACTCTAGTTCTGGGTCACAGAGAAAACAAGGATTAGGAAAGACAAAAATGACACCTAACTGAGCAAATCATAGTTTTACTGAGAACATAAAGATGTAGTAACTCAGATCTAAGCCAGATCAACAAAGCATGACAGCAGCTCCAGCATACTTAGGATGAATGGTGACTAAGTCAAACGTTTAAGCCTTTTATTCATACAATTAAGCTTTGGGGATGAATGGCAAGAAAGTCAGACAAGAACACAGTCACTAGCTATTACCAGCATTTGCAAGGTTCTGGGATCTGTATTTCACCCAGACCCTTCTCTCTCTCCCTCAGCCCTTTCCTTCCATCCTCAATGACCTAAGCACAGTCCTTGAGTCAACTCATGTGGTTTCTCCTGAGCCTACTTTCAAAGTCAAGACATGATTCAGCAAGGTGTTTAAGCAGATGCCTACCTTTAAGGATGGGAGCAGCCTTGCTGACTCCAACAGAACCCAATAGATTTCACAGGGAATATTCACGTGCTAGAGGTTATGCACTCGCTTGAGTGCCTTACTGAACTGAGACCTTGATTTTCCTACATACCGTGGGAAACGGCTTGTCAGGAACCACATTGAGGAACGTAGTGGTGTCGCTGCTGTGGCCATCAGGCCATTGAGACATCCCCAGCTCCAGAACACAGCACCTCAAGCCCCAGGCAGCTAGTGAGGTCAATGCTGTGGCATCCTCTCTGCTAGGAAGAGCAACAAGCCCATCCCAGGCTTGGGGTATTCCTCCAGTTTTTCTCATGCTCTCCAGCAGCCCTGAAGCAACTGCAGTGGCTAAGGGAAGACAGCCATTCTGCAGAGCAACATTCAGAAAGGGAGGAAGGCTTGCAATGAGTTTGGGAAATGTTAGCAGCAGTCCTTCCTATCCCTCTTGTAAAAATCAAATTCTTCAGTTTTGCCTCTCATATACCCCAAGAAAAGAATAGAAAACCACATCCTAGTTGACATGCAAGCCAAAGAAAGATGTGCGATATCATGTCACATGAGAAACAGAAGGCTTGAACACAGCCTAGTCCACACCTGTTTTAGCCGATTCTTAGGTTGCTTTATAATTTCAGCAACAATACACAAGTGCATAAAGCAAGCTTGCATGGACCTGGATGCACTTTACAGGCAAATCTACAAGCCTGCTAAGTAAACTCATCAGGAATAATTGTCCAAATGCTCCATGACATAGTTACAGAACTATAAATTACTGGAAACATATTACAGCGAGTCTCTCAATACCTAGCAATTGATTTATTTCACTTGGTAACTGAAAGATAATCATATCACCTGCATGACTGGAAATATGGCAGGAATAAATGTGGTCGTGAGGATTTGCATCTAAATCCACAATCTGAACATGGCTTTCCAAGAAAAACGCCAAACAGCTCTTTGTCCCTGCAGACCTCACTACCTCTGCACTGCTCCATTTGCAAACTGCAAGTTCTGAAGCCCCCAACCACGGATGCTTTGCAAGAAGAGCTATGCCATTCAAAGCAAGACTGCTTTCCCAAACAAAAAGCAGTCTTTGTTACTGGATAACAATGAGAAGAGGAATAGTTCCCTGGGAAACGTAATTTTAAAGTCAGATTTCCCAACTAACCACACCCAATTAGTAAGTAATGCCATGTTTTTGAGTGATTATGGAATCCCAGCAGATTTTTCACCAGTTTAAATTCTGTGATTTCCTCCATCTTCCCAACAAAAAAAGCAAGCAAAACCCCCTCACAATCTTATGTGGGTTGAAGGTAACTAAAGGCAAGGCCCTTCCTCCCTAAAAAGAGATAAAACAAAATGGAGCAAAACAAGACAGAGTTGCAACATCAGAAGAAGTTATTGGCTCACATTGTCCGGCACTCCCGTTTTCCTTACAGCTCATACATGATGCATCAGAGAAAGGTGCAAAGCCTCCATGGACAGAACGTGCTGTTGCCCTGCACGATGCTGCGCAGATGAATTCCTACCCTTGCAGAAAGCAAGCTTTGTCCTGAGATAGCTACCAGGAATCTCATGAGCTAGCACCGCTGCAAGTGCTATCAAGGGTAAGACTTAAAAACATCCCCTTAGCAGCTCTGAATTTAATGCTATCCAAACAAGAAGGTGGGAGGAGGATTGGGACAAACACTGACAAGCCATTTGCAAGTGTAGCCTATTGAAGACAATCAACTGGCACTGAAGAAAGCAAGGACTTTGAACCTGCAGAAGCTAACTACCCCTCCAGAATTTTATCAGCCACCACTATGCAGAGTAAGACACCATTAAACTACCAGCATAACCCAAAAGACTCTTTCCATCCACCAGCTTCACAACTGAACAACAGCAAAGAGTCCACAGGGAAACAAGCATTTAGGTCTCCAGTTGCAGACATCAAAGTGCCAGGATGCAACCCCCCTCCACCCCCCACCCCTAAATAGGGTCAGAGATGGCAAAACACACCACAAGGATGTGGCTGTGCTACTGCTATGATGAGCAGTAGGGTCATTATCATGTAAAGTAGCGTGCAAGGCTCCTCTGCACAAAGCAGCAGGTGAGGAGAAATAAGCCCAGTTTTATAAAGTGCAGAGGCAACAGATTGAAACAGTCCAGAAGGAGACATTTGGGAAGAAGCAAGCTTGTGAAGGAGGAGAAGCTGTGGTCACAGCACACCAGCTACCTGACCCTGGAGGACAGCAAACGATAGAGGCCCAGCTAGACTGTAACTGTTGCCACATATTTCTTATTTAAATGCAATTTGTTTAATCTCAGGTCAGATTCAACCATCAAAGGCTCTCTTCTGTAGCACACTGACAGTTCACTCTAAATCTCTGCACCTTTAATCCTTTAATTAGCCAAGAAAAATGCGATCTCAACTCTTCCACCAACCTAAGCTAATTTTCTGCATGGAGCTTCCACCTCCTGTAGGTTACACGTTTTAGCTGCTCAGGTAGTCAAGGGGAAAAAAAAAAAAAAAAAAAACCAAAACACACATCACCCCCCCCCTCATTCCCACACAGGCTGATGTGCTGCCTCTCCAAAGAGCAAGCTCCTTGAAAAGTCCTTGCAAAAGCAAGGGGGGCCCATTTTTACATTGCAGTAGTGGGCTGGGGGGCATAATTACATCACACAATTCACAGAGAGTGAACAGCGTTTTCGATATGTTGTACAGGGGTGGCTGGAGGAATCTAGGGACAAGGCAATGTTTGCACAGGAGAGGGATAAAACCAGAGAGTTAAGCCACTGCTTGAGTGAGAGAATGTCATTCCCACCATGCGGCTTTGGCTACTTTCCTCAGTGATTTTGGTACAGGAGCTCTGAAGCAAGCAAACAAAACCCTGGATAGCTAACCATTTTGGAAACTCTCTCTAAAAGAAGATTTCTGCAGAGAGGAGCTCTGCTATTACTCAAGAGTGTCACAGCAACACAGCTCTGAAGGCAGGAAAGGAAGATTGCATGAGTCACCAGCACATCAGGACAGAGACCCATTCAAGCAACTTCAATTACACATCAGGTTTTTCAAGCAGTCCAGCAGAGCTAACTCAAGGAAGGACACGAGGGCCACCTAAAGCCCTTGTCTAAAGCCCTAAGCATGGGGAGTGAGGTACGATCTGCACCTGAGCACAGCCCTGACTGCCTCTCTAGGTCAGGATGGTCCTTTCAGGGCCAGGCAAAAGCAACAAGTGCTCTTGCACGAAGCCTGCCGAAGGCATGCCCATGGTGCAGCTGCAGGGACTGCTGGCTTGCCACATGCTAACCTAGTGTGTGACACGCAGGAGAAAGGAGTGCAGACATGGCCGAGCCGTCTCTGCATAGTCCCCAGACTGTCACACTCGATTTGCAACAGTGAACCCGACCCATTGCTGCAGCGCCACGCAGACACAGCAGTTCTCTTTCTAGGTGCAGCCTGACAGGTCCGTGACGTGTGGCATGGAGCCTAAGGCTACCCCTAGCATGGGTGTCTACCTGCCGAGCACGGACAAGCCACAGGAGACCTTTCTGGTAGCCAGCCAGGGAACACAGGTGAACAACAGCACTGAGAGGCACTAGGGACTTGACACATGCACGAAAACACAGGAGAAAGAGTAACCTCACTCTGATGAGCAAATGCACAATGGAAGAGCCCTGTCTACATCAAAGGCAGAGGACAGGCAATTCTGCATCTTGCAGTTCCTTAATTCGTTTGTGTGTTGCGGCCTTGAAGAACATTAGCACATGACCAGGATTGCCTTACTTAAGCAAGCACTTTTGGCAAAGTCACAGCAGAATTTGGTGCGAGGCAAGGGGAGGGAAATTAAAAATAAATTTTTTAAAATTGCAGCCTGCTGGTTTTAAGCACTGGCAAAATACTACCCAGGTAGTATTACAACCCCATCTATGTAGAACGGCACTTTGAATGCACACCCCTTTCCTCTGGTAGGATTTTAGAGGTACTGTGTTCACATTCTCTACCCTATTCAGCCCAAATCAGTTCCTCCCAGCTCCCCAGCAAGGAATCCAGCCCATAAGACAAGGAAAAAGATCTGAGCAACAGTTGCTACACTCCATTGACAACAGATTCCAATCACACGCAGTCTGCACATTCGAAACTCACATAAGTTACATATGCAAACCTGAAATACAGCTGCATGTGTATCTTGGGGGTCGGCTTAAAAAAAAAATAAAACCACAGAGCTCAGTATGATGATGAGAACCATCAGTATGACGATATGAGAACCTCTATTACCAACCTCACCTCTTCAGTGGCTCCTGAGTCATGTAACTGTTCTATGCTGCCACAGGCCTTGAGAAAGAGACATTTCAAGTGCACAATTAAAGGCAGGCAAACGAGCTCTGCAAACTGCAGTTGCTAGATGTTCATTCTACCTTCAGTTCTTACAGAACAAAGAGGATGGGAGTAGCTGGCAAGGAGCATTTGACTGGGAAGCTGCATTCTGGTGTCCAGGCAGTCAGCCTGGTAACTGAATGTCTGCACATTCTTTGATCAACGTATTACAGAACATCCTTCCACTGACAGTCCTCAGGGTGGGTACGCAAAGGTAGCAACGGTTACCAGATTTGCTCCAGGCCAGAAAGCAAGCTCATTTTCCAGCACCAAGATGAGGTTTTGGTTTTTTTTCTCTTTTCTTTTAAGAAAGAAAGAAGGGGGGGAAGGATTCAGCAGTGCTCTGAAAGCAGCTAATCAAATTATTAAAGTGCCTAAAAGTTTAATGAAGAAATCAAAGCTATTAAGCAAACATTCAGCTTGATGTCTCTCTCCCTTCTTACCCACCCTTCCTCAATGCATTCAAAACCTCTTTTTGCTGTGCTACAACATGTTTGAACAGGTACTGAGATACAAACAAGTCTTGGCCCCATCTCATACAGAATGGATTGGTTGCAGATGTTCTCCTGCAAGCTACATCTTGCCTCCTGCAAGAGCATTCATCTCCAAAACACATCATTTCACCTACTTTGCCTGAAGCCAAAACTCAAAGGTTATTTAATTTTTATTTTTTTTTTTTTATTAACTCTAACATACCTACAGCTGTGCAAGCAAAACCCCATCTGGTTTTTCAAGGCGCAAAGAGGCAAGCGACTAAGTTTAGATAAATGTAACCAAGTTGGGGCAGTCATCTTTCTGTTCACCTCTGCAGCAGCCAACAGCAATGTCAGGGGTGCAATAAAACAAAAACCTGCTATATTTCAGAGAAGCCTGACATATTTCACTATCTTCCTAGGACAAGTCAGACATGAGCTCATACAGTGGCAGGTGAGTCAGTGACGAGTCAGACAAGAGCGCCTTAATTAAGCTTTAGGGGCAGATGATCCCTCAAAGGTGTAATCAGATTGGTATGGCCAGTGGAAAAAGAAAAAAAAAAATATTAAAAAAAAAAAGCTTAGTGAACTGTTAACACCCTTGCTGAGCCATGCCAGGCAGGCTGAAGGCAGCATGCTGCACAGAGCCGGAGAGCCCCCAGCACGCAGGAATACCTGGCCATCCTGCATCACTCCCTGGCAGTCAGCACCTGCCTGCATGCTCAGCCCTGCTTCTCCCAGGAGCAGAGAAATGCTGACTTCCCCAGCCAGTAGGTTACGCTGGGGTCACGCTGTGGATGAGGCATGATCCTGGGGGTCCAGGGTAAGGTGCGCCCCAGGAGTTTGACTTTCAGAGGCAAGGGGGAGGTTGGCAACAGCTCAGACCTGTGTGGCAGAGAGGGAAGTGGTCACAAGTTAGTCATTCCCAACCACTAACCAACAGAGTCAATCTTGGCTACGTGCTTTATCAACCCTTAAAATCCTTCCAAGCTACCCCACTTAAGAGAAAGACCCCACAAGTTCTGTGTTTAGGAAGCTTCCCCAAAATAAGTTGCACAACATGAATCAGAATATCAAGTGTTTGAAACAAAATAGCCCCATTAAACTGATTGCGATCAGCAGGGTGGCTAACAGCATCAGAGCGTTTTCGCACTCGTGGTGTCAGACATTCAGCATGGAAATGGTTTTCTTCCAGCGTGTCCCTGCAAATGCAACCTGGAACTCAGCTCCCCTACGAAGCTGCTCTTCCTGTTAGCCAGGGACCGTGCTGCAGCGCTCCCTCTGAACGCCAGCAGCACCAGTGCAACCCAGTTCTCCCTATCTTTATCTTGCACCGATCAGTTTGCTGGAAAACAAACCCAGAAAGAAAGTCTTGAACCTCAGTAGCCCTCTTGAGGGGCAGGGTAAAGGAAATTGGCAAAAATGACTCAGAAGTCAGCACACAAAGAGGATGCCAAATAAAGGTGAAATTTATTAATGCCTTATAGAATCTGTATTGCAAAGCCATTGTTCCACATGCTTTGTCTTTGTCAAACCTTACAGAACTAACGATGACTCTTCTGAAGCTTTTCCTAGGGGCCTCACCACTTCCTTTATGAGTGTCAGTGCTGTAAGAGATTTTACTAGGATATCTGGAAACGCACGGACTAGTTTTTGTTGGAGTCCTCTTTGCTCATACACCTACAAGAATGCACCAAGTATGGGTCAAAAAAAAATGACTAAGAGTGAGTAATATGAGCAGTTTGCAGCAGAAGAGACAGGAGACAAGGAACTTATCGCAAAGCCAGCCACCACCTTGCTGATTAATGAACAGGTGTCATTCAATGCTCAGCCACCCAGCAAACATGTCACAGGAAGACTTTTTCTCTCCCACCCATGGCGATGCTGACGCTCAAATGCAAACAGAATGGGTGTGCTGCCTGCCCCGCTGCCGGCTCCACGAATACCCTCCAGGCTGGGCACCAAGCCCAGCAGCCCTGCTCCTGTCCCCTTCCAAGGGAATCCCTTCCAGGCCCGCATTTTAAGGGGGGGTCCAAGGAGCTCTAGGTGCAGGTTTGATAGTAAACTGGGGCTCAGTCTGCTCCCATCGCAAGGAGGTCAGGAGCAAGTCAGCTCCCAGTCACAGCTCATGTGGTTGAGCTAATAAGCCCTTACAAGCGGTGGAGTGAGTTTGCTGAGGCTCAGCACCGCAGCCAACATAGCAGTGCTGGTACTGCATCGTGCTCCGGCTACATAACAGAGGGAGGCTTTCCTTCGTGCCGTAAGCCCTCAAACAGCCTCTGCATCAGTAATTTTCACACCTGGTGGGCCTGACACGGGTAAAGCTCAAGATCTCAAGCAGGGGAAGCAATAGTCCAACCGGCACTCGCACAGTTTCAAGCTTTAGCCTGGAGATACGTTTTGGTTCCTTCAAAAGTTAGTTTGTAAAAAGACTTTAACGTCCTGTAAATAAGTCAAAATAAGAAGCCTGAGAGCTAAGGCTAGTGATACAGGACGCACAGCAAGCAGCAGTCCCCAGCTGTCCCCCCCAGGCATTTCGCATCAGGGGTCTAAGTGCTTTACAACACAGGATCATGGTGACACAGTCCCAAATCTGAGGGTGGGTGTGTGGAAAGGGTGAAGAGGGAGAATGGAGGCAGAGGGAATGACTTGCACAACATTACCTAGATTACATCTAAATCACAAGGCAGGAGGAGCTCTGAGGCTGGGCTCAGGGCCAAATCCACTGCACATCCATGCTGCTCCCTAGCAGGGCATCTCCGCATGGCTTCTCTCCCCAGGAGGAAAGCATGGTGCACCCCAGGGCACACAACAGGCAGGGAGGAGAGCCCCAAGGCAGCATGGCCATCATGGCTAATGGGGAAAATATCAGAAAATTTAGACCCAAATCCCCATCTCATTTGTTCAGGAAAGACAGGTCAGCCTTTGACTGCTGCTTTCCTGTGTTTCCTCTAGCACATTTTTCGGCTTTCTGTAAAGCTGAATTTCAGCAGCTAACATGTATCAGCTGCTCATAAAGCACTCCTTTTTATCAGAGAAGTAATATTTTGCTCTTCTTAAGAAAAACAAAAACAACACAAAACACCAAACCACACCTCTTAAAGAATACATCTGAAAAAGTGAGAAAGTAGCAGCACTCTCCTCCTGTGGCTCCACCAAGTTTTGCTCCAATGATTAAGTGTTATCTTTAACAACTGGAAATCATAAAGTTTGTATCAATACTCAGGTCTATTTGCAAGAGGATCTAAGCTCTTATTCGGGTAGCTATCCTACTGTGTTTACAATAACAAATCGGACACACCTGCACATAGCAAAACCTCATGAAAAGATTTCCACTGAATAATAAAGTTCATGCTCTTTCTAGACAGAAGCCACCCCTACCCAGGATGCTTTTTTAAACAAAGTAGGAATTTCATCATAGTGTATGGTCTGCCAAGCACTGGAGCTGGACCCTCAGCATACAGAGCACCACCAATGCAGCACACACAAAATTATGCTTGCTTCAGCACACCACCAAACTGCTGCTTGTTCTGTATCAAGTTGGCAGGGAAATAATATCTATGACAACTGAAATATTTCAGCTGATCTAAGGACAGGAATGATCATCTCCAAGGGCAGTCTTTGTCTGCAAGGCGAGCAATACCTTTTGCACCAGCCTACCTGAAAACCTTCACCCAAAAGTAACTTATTAAACAGTCACTCAAATACTTTTTGCACAACCTTTTTTCATAGGGTTGAAATATCTTCTAACAGTGCTTAGTTGATGCCGTTTAAGTTATACAGCTCAACGGTATGGGGGAAACTGGCAACTTTTTAGGAAGCCCTCCTTGCCCTGGAGCAGGCTGCCTCCCTTCTGGCCCAGCTTGCCATGACCTTTGGAAAGGTAAGGAGGCGACTCTGCAGATGCCTCGTTTGAGCTCTGACGGGCTGCTTGGCACGCTTAGCACTTATGAAATCCAGGAGAGCTCAGCAGCTTTTACAAGCCAGCCTAGAGGCAGTCCCCATGCTGAACACTAAAAAAACCCCAAAGCATGCAAAAAAAAAAAAAAAAAAAAAAAGAGGGGGGTGGGGTGCAAAAACCTCACTCCAGAAAAACTACTAGTTCGGAAATTTTGGCACTTTGGTTTCCCTTCTCTAAAATGGTGACTACACTCCTGATTTGCTTACCAAGCAAAGGTGTTTGCTGATTAGGGAAGTAATGTTTGTGCAGCACTTTGAAGATTTAAAGTACTACATTAATCCTACATGTTGTTCTTGGTAGAAGCCAATTTTTAACTAAGAGGAGGAAAAAAAAAGAGGTAATTTAAATAGTGACCCTCCCCTACTTCAAGATGTTCACTCATCTCCCAACATCAGCTATTCTTATCTGTAAATGTTTTTTTAACCCTTCCTCCTCATAGTTCTCAGAAACCACAAGTCTCATTCAGCTTTTATTTGAAAAAATGGCTTCTTTCCAGGCTGTGGCTGTTTCTTGTAAAGTTAATTCCTTTGGTAATACTGCTGGAGGCGCATTGGTATGTTTGGTGTGTGTGTGTGTATACATATATATTCTCCCCCTTTTCACACGGTGTTGTTTTTATGTATGTGTAGTGAAAGATACCTAATCCAGGATTATGATTCTCTTTATTCCTTTCTCATGAAAGTAGGTGGGGCTTTTTTGTGCAAGTTGCATTGATGAAAATTATGTTTAATTAACATTTTTTCCTCTCCATGTAGAAAAAAAAATTCTCATTAGGAACCAAAAAAAAAAGTTTCTTGCACTTAATTCTCTCCCTCTGAATTTTTCTTCAAAAGTAACTAAAACCTTAAAACAAATTTTCTGAACGGGGGGGGGGAAGGTAAGCAAAAAAGCATGATTGCCAGTACAACTAGAAAGTGCTTGTACAAAACAGCTGAGGGATCTTCTGCCCCTGTGGAGGACACAACCCCTCCTCATGACTACTTTCTCCATCCTCCTATGTCTGGCCCTAATGTCTCAGTGTTTTTCACTTGCAGATCCTGGGAGACCTGTAGCAACTCTAACTTGTCTCCTGTTACACTGGGAGAGAATCAGTCACAAACATAGCAACTAAGAGGCTAAATCTTCATTGAAAGAGAAGGACATTCACACCATCTGAAGCCTGCTTTCTCTCAGCAGGTCAGGCATGTTGGGTGCCCAACACTAACTGGGCTGTTTGAAGAGCACAGCACACACCATTGCAAGGCTGGAGACCCAAATTTTCTGTTCCCAGTGCTGGCAAATACCAATTCATATAATAAGTAACTTCCCTTCTAATCCTTCCTGGGCATCGCTAGCTGTCTGGGGTACAGGCTGCTCCTTACAGTGTGCTCTTACACCACAGCACAGCTCCGTCATCACGGAGTGTGCTGGTCTAATAGAGAGCATATAGCAAAACTCCGGTTCATATAGGGAGGCTATATTGCCTTGGTAGGATTTACAAAACAATAAGGGATACAAAAAGGAAAAGAAAAAAATAAGACAGCTCATATCATAAGACATTTTCTGGAAACTATTACACAGATCTGTACAGCTGCTTGTAAGGAGTAACAGAAGAGGATAACTGCTAATAAAAACAAAATACACATGACAAAGAGATTAGGGGGAAAAAAAGCACAATCACATTCTAATGGGAACCTAATGCACTCAGATGTCCTTTTACTCAAGCATAAAAACCCAAACAGAAGCCAGCAGGCCCCTCCTGGCTGGTTCTCACAGGTGAGCTGGTTCTTCCCAGCTTCACTAGCTTGAAAACACCTCCCTGCCGTGAGAAAGGCACCTCCTTCAAAGACAACAAACCCAGCTCCTCTCTTTCCAAGTAGATGACCTAGGACAAGTTACGTATGCCTCAACAGCCTCAGCGTTAGGCCCTGTAATATCACACAGGGGGAAAACACACTCCACAAGCTCTTCGAGCAGGAAAGCACGATCACAGCCTCTCTGTGCACGAGAACGATGGTGGCAATCAACACCCGCCCTGCCTGCTCCGTGCCAAGAGGCAGTGTGTGCTGGAAAGAGCCTCTTCAGGCAGGCACGGCTGCAGAGAGCTTGAGGAAGCCAAATCTTAACCACTTCTCACCTGAGACAAATGCCCAAATATGGAAGAGCTCCTGCTTCGCTGAGATCAGTGAAGAGCCAAGCCCTTAGCTCACACCATTGCATCAGCTCTCCTTACACCATGTGCATCCAAAGGCTGCAGCCCCATCTCCTCCTCCACTGCCTTCTCCTTCCAGACGGCTTCTCTCCCTTTCGATTACCGGCATCATTTCCCTTCCTCACTCCTGCTGTAACAAGGCAAGTTATCACCAGCAAAGCCTACACTTAGAAGCACGAAATGATTAGCAGGTATCCAATTTTGGTGCTCAACAAGGTCTGCAGGCCCTCCGCACAAATGACCCTCTTAGAAGGACCCTTCTCAGCTGCCCCGTGCAAACGGCTAAGGCCTATGTTATTGCTGACTAGGAGCCTCTGAGGACAGAAAAATTCAAAATCCTGTAACAAGACCACTTCACTCCCTTTCTCCTGATAGCTTTAAAAATAATGTTAAAAGGGTAAAACTGGAAAGTTCAAATTGCATGGACTAACACACCACCAGGGAATAACAAAGCTAAGATTTCACATGAACACTTAGCACAGCTCCACATGTATGTTCATTGGGAAAGTCACCAGACTTTAAAAAAAAAGTTTTCATGTATGATGCAGAAAGACAATCAGCAGCTGGGACAATACTAGACGTTAGCAGTGTTATTGAAACAATTATTTAAGAGAACACTGAACACATAATTAAGGACTGTTGAGTCAAGGCGATGCACACATCTAATTGCTCTCTCACTGCTTCACTATGCCTGTGCATGGTCCTCTAATTCATTTTATAGAGATTGGGAAAAAAATTCCCAATTGTACCAGGTGGTTCAGGACACAGAATATATTTAAAACAAAATGGAATTAATCAAATCTGAAATAAAAAGACTGAGATAGCCCAGCCAAGGAATCTGTACTCTCAACCACAGAAACCTGTTATTGCTCGCGTGGACTAATTTAAGTGCATTCCTTTCACCTTCCTTCAAATGCAGCTTTTCCAAATCCACTAACCCCAGCCAGCACAATCCATTTACTTGCTTTCATGCATGTTGCACAGGCTGTTATCCAGCTTTACTAGCAAAGACTCTGAAATCTGAGCATTTTCTGATAGCTGTGGGTACAGCTGAGTTTATTGAGAACAGGAGAACCAGTGAGCCTGACTGGAACACAGATTGCAGCTTTGCAGAGCTCCACATTTCATAACAGAGCCCTGCAAGGACCAACCCAGCTCAGCTCCAACCTACTGCAGGGCATGAGAATAAACTGCTAAACTCAGGTATTGCCAACACCTGAATTATGCAAGTCTTGCAGGGCTGGGTGTCTGTCTTCAGAAGAATCAAAAATTTGCAAATAAATTTCAGGTTTTATTTAAAAACTTAAAGGAATTTCTGCCTTCTTTTTCCTTAACCCTCGTGAGTACCAAGAAAAGCTTTAAAAGATTTAGTAGATGCACCCTAAAGGCTCAAAAACCTGGGGGATAATAAGAAGAACCTGTTTGTCTTTTTTTAAAAGTCTCATGACTTATAAGGTGGTATCTTGCTTATGGGGATGGGTGGATCCGATTCATTTTTTGATAGCTCGCATTTGGCAGTAATGTTAACTTTTACTTACCTTGACATACAATTTTAATTTTTACTTTCCTACTGCAATCATGTTCTTCCCCATGTAACAGGTTCTGCTAGTGACAGGTGATTGCCAAATCTTTTTTGGGGGGGAAAGTCAGTGCAGTTGTTTATTTATTTATTTGCACTCAGAGTGGGTGGGGAAGATCAGCACACAACTTCCACAAAGAAAAAAAAAATCTGAGGTGGCACACTTTTGAAATGCCTTGTTTTCTTCTGCTGCAGAAACAGAAGCAGATATTGCAAGGCATGGGAATATGGGAATTCTCACAGAGGAAATATCCCACAATAAGTGAGACACAGTTCTGCATAAGTTCTTACTTCACCCAATTCATAGGGCTTCTTGTTCTACCTCAACAACCTACTCTCTATCTCAGCTTTACAAATGATAACTGCTTGTTCCTTCACAGCGTGGTTTTCAAGAAGGTTTTCTAGTATTATGAGTATGGAGGTGAGAAACTTTGTTCAATTTAGACTATTAAGGCTTTTGTTTTTAAATGCTTCAGTACAGTTTCAATTGCTAAAGATTTTCCTTCTGAAAAGACTGATTAACCTGCTTATAATTCTTACCTGCGTTCTCAGATCATTAATAAAAAAAAATAATCAAGGATGCTTATAAAGTCCTCTGCAATCCAATCTCAATTTGTCATCATTAATTAGTTCAACATTGCATACAAATGAAGACCTAACCTGATTAGACAGCATGTTTTACTGGAATTCCTACTTAAGGTCATGAAAGACTTCAGAGGGAAAATTTGTAATATTTTCGAAGTGAACTGCTTGTAGATATGAAATCACCTTCTCACCTAGCAGCACTGAGTGTTTCTCTCTGCAAGTTTTGGCCATTTTTTTTTTTCTTTTTTTCCCCCTTTAACTAGGGGCCCATCAGAAACCTGAGCAGAGAATTAATCCTGATGTTACACTTATCTCCCTTCCAGCCTATCCTGTACAAACACTGCTGATTTGGCAAAGAGTGCCCACTGTCCTAGGACAATAAACCTGCCCCATAGAAAGAGTCTGCAGAACTTGGGGGGGGCGGAGGTATAGGAAAAAATATGATTCCAGGGCTGTTTTCAGAGACATAGCATTTAGGTCCTCAGCGAGTACCCTCTCTCCTTTCCCCCACATCCAACAGAAGTAACCTCGGGATCTACACGTGATTCCAGATTGTTGCCTCTAAAGCACACAGATTGGGAGCTAAACGCACAAAGTAGCTGAGAAATCTGAAGCATCTTCAGAGGTCTCTAATCCTCCCATGAAAGAAGCTCTTGCTTTTCAGAGAAATAACCCAGTCCTTTTACCAAGCCCACAACCTTCGCTCCCATGACCTAATCTGACATGACTCAGCCCAGAAGCTCAGAGGAGCTCCAGCGAAGCGCACTGTCAGCCAGCAGATCCCCTGCCAGTCACCACTGAGCCTTCCCAGCAAGGCAAGGTGGGTCAGTCTGGCTCATCCTCTCCCAAACAGGGGAAAGTGCGATACAATGGATTTCCTTACTTAATACTGTTACCCTGGGGAACTGCAAGAGGGGAAAAAAAGAACTAAGAAACAAGGCTTTCAAGTTTTGGACTCTTAATAAGGGTGGGGCCATCAAGTAATTAAACTTTTAATAGGTCACTGAAGTGGAAGAAACTCTTCCAGTTGGGTAAGTTCCTAATCCATCATTAAAAAAAAGACGACAGGCATTAATCAAAGCATATGAAGTCACATGGGGGGGGATGAGCAACTCCGAGAACTTGCTCTTGCTGAGAGGATGGGGCAATCACTCCTCCTTTCATCAACATTTCATGCATGTTTCCACATTTCTCAGGACGGCAGCGGGAAAGAGAGCCTTCACGTCCTTCCCCACCCACCCCACTGATAAAGCTGTCGAACGCATATTACCAACTGCTCAAGAGCCCATGTGAAACGAGTTGGTGGATTAATTAGCAGAAGGGCAGAGCTCCGAAGATGGAAAGATGCTCTACTGTGAAAGGTGTATTGATTGAAGGTCCCCAGCCACCACCGCAAGGCTGTCATCATCCACTGTGAACACACAGCATGCTGCCAGCTCCGGCACGAACAGCTAAATCTAGGTCACTTGTCTCAGCGTAGGGACACCTGGACCACGCTCACTCCTCCCTGATCAGAGAGCCATTGGGGACCCTGTTCCTTTAGTAAAATACAGGGACTTATACCTAGACAGAATGCAACAGGTACAGGGAGCACACCTTCATCTGTTGGTAGCGTGGTCCACATCAGGGCAAAAGAAAAGAAGGGGAGCCTAAACGTGCCTTCCCTCAGGCTGCACACGTTTGGTGGCTGTAGTCACCAAGGAGTAATTTTATTTATTTTTTAAAGCCAGCATGGAATCTGATCTTTGACAACTACCCAGAATCACATTAAAACTCAGCCTCCACTTCTACCCCAGAAAGCCACTACCACTACAGTGAAACATTTCAAGTGCTTCCTTAACTTTAAGCTCACGAGTAGTTCACTCGTCTTCAGCTCTGCTGGAACAGCCTACTACATACGTTCAAACCTCATTTCAAAAGACCACTTTTCATAGTTGAAAGGACACCATCAAACGCTCCGGTTCCCTGCAGCTGCGGTAGATAATTCTTTGTACCATACGTATTAAAAGAGAACACCTTTTCATATCTCCTTCAAAGGACCCTCTCCAGAACAGCCTGCAAAAATCCAAGGGCAGTATTTTCTTGCTCTGAGAAATGGAAAGTAGAGCTGACCAACGATTTCCTTACCTAAAGGGAAGTGAAAATAAATACTGCGTGTAGCGTAAGGGGAGAAACCTGGACATGAAAACAAGCATGAACTACAGCAGGGCATCACTCCCAATGAAGCTAAGGAAAAGGTGCAATTTCAACCTCACTTAAAAATCCTTCACCCTTTTATATGTAAGTAAATGAAAGATTTGGTCTTGAGCAGACCTATCGCATTTTAGCCCCATTTAACACTATTTTCTGAACAAAGTTATTGTTACCAGTTTTAGACAAGTTTTACTGGAAAAGACTTTTAAAATATAAAGGATGCAAACTTACAGTGGTTTATTGTTATCTGATATCTTTTTCCAGAGTGGAGCACATGAGCTCTGCTGCTTTGCTGGCAGCAGTGGCTGGGAGTTTGTTAGTTGCAACTTCAGCTAGATTATATTTAAATTTGAGATTGAAGTAGTTCCTCAGATTAAAAAAAAAGAAAAAAGCCCACGCTATTTAACTGCTCCTAGCTTTTTTGTAAAAAGTGTATTTTTTTGCTTTTAAAAAATAATTAATAATAATAATAATAGAGTCCCTGCTTTTATTCAGGTAGCATGGGGTAGACCATTCTTCACTGCACCTACTCCAAGTGCCTGAAGGACAGAAAGGCAAATATTGGACATCTTTAAGACAGCAGTATTCTCCACTGCAAACATCTGTACTCTAGAGCCCTAAACCACAACAGGACATACAGCTCCAGCAGTACTGTGTCCTGGGCTACAAAGATTCTAGAGCTTGAACAATGAAGCCCTGCTCTTGATTTTTGGTGGAGCTGGCTTGAACGTTTCAAGATCTGTACTTTTTTTTTTTTATAAGAAAGGTACTATTTTGAGAGCAAGAGCAAAGCATTAAGTAAAAAAAAAAAAATATATATATATATATATATACATGCGCACACACACAAATAATCCAAGTACTGCAGGGCTGACCCAAGCTGGTGACACACTGGGGTTCCCACACCAGCTGCAAGAGGGGAAGGACATGGAGAACGAGAAAGCTCCACACTCCATGGTTCAGAGCAAGGAGCACCACCTCTGTCCTGCTGGCACAGCCCCACATGCCAAACCTCACACAAACCCATGGATGCTGAAGAAAGCCAAGGGAAGCACTGAAGCCATGCTTATGCCCACCCCGTGTTTTACTCCAGCATACATCCTGGACCCAAATGGAGACCCAGTTTCATCACGCATGGTCTTTAGGCAACTGTCATTTTGCAAGGCATTTTATGCACCTGGGATTTAGTGATATTATTGAGGGTTAAATTCCCGCCACACCCTCCCAGAGCAGCCAAGATAGATCTCTCCCTTCTATGTGACATGTCACGCACTGAAGAGGACACGGGTCACTCCATTCTTGCGCAAGCCTGGATATGCATCATATGAATAATGTCACTACTGGCATTGGGACCAAAGCCAGAGAAGGAGCAAAATGATGCTGCATCCTTACCGTCCACGTTGCTGACTTTGCTGTGCTAGACTGCTGAAATGATACATCGAAGCTGTGAGGTCCTGGGTAGTCTGTGTTGGAAGGGATGGCTGGGGAGGGCGAGAGGGCGTCAAAAGTCGAGCTGGGCTGGGCATAAGGCGAGGGGGCTGTGACGCTGTTCTGCGCATGCTCCGTGTTGTAGGGACTGGTGGAGGAAGAGCCATTCTGGATCTGCTGGTCCATGCTGTTCAGGAGCCCCAGGTTCGTGTACTGCGGCTAGAGGCAAAAGAGATGCACAGGAGCGTTACAGAAGCCGCACTAGCACAGGCTGGCTAACAGCGGCATGGCCTTCACGATGGAGGATGCACAGCATAATCTCAGGACCACTGTACACGTGGCACACCAGGAGGAAGGAGATTTGCAAATAACATACCCCTCTTTCCATTGGTGACTGAAAGAGAAGAGTAAAGCTTCTCAGTCACACAGTAAGTCAGTAGCCCAGTTGGGAAAAGAGCTTGCATGTAACAAGGAGGCAATTCACAGGGCAGCAAGCCATCACGAGAACACAGGCTCCCTATCCCTACCAACACCCAGACAGAGTCTTTCTGGAGTCCCCCCCTTTTTAGAGGGACTGCTATAACCTGGTAAAAAAATCACTGTTCATTGCAGTGCAACTGGCTCTAACCTGTACAAGGAAACATTGTCTCTGACGGCCTTGCGCTCTACACGACCGCTCCTCTTCTTGTGGATCCAATCCTGCTATGCATGGTGATATTTGGGACCTCTAGCTCAGGTAGTAACTGCACTAAAGCGTGACTTACTGGAGAAAAGGTTCACAGCATTTAACCATGTTGCACCATGCGCTCAATTCCCAGTGACTGGTCACAGACAGTAGTAGAGAGGAATTAAAGGTCTCAACAGGTAGCATGAAAACTCACAACAAGGAAGGCATCCTCACATACTTAAGAAGCAGCAGTTGCACGGTGTGTAGCACTTAAGTGATCAGACACGGTTGTGCCCCAAAAGTAGCTTCCAGGTACAAACAACTGTCCTAGTTTTGGTTGGGATAGAGTTAATTTTCTTTCTAGTAGCTGCTATAGTGTTATGTTTCAGATTTAGTATGAGAATAATGTTGATAGCAACACCTGAAAACATCAGAGCATTAAGTAGTGTTTATACTGAGAAGTCAAGGATTTTTCCGCTTCTCATGCCCAGCCAGCAAGAAGGCTGGAGGGGCACAAGAAGTTGGGAGGGGACACAGCCAGGGCAGCTGACCAAAACCAGCGAAAGGGATATTCCATACCATGTGATGTCATGTGTAGTATATAAACTGGGGGGAGTTGGCCGAGGTGGGACAGATCGCTGCTTGGGAACTAACTGGGCATCTGTCAGCAAGCAGTGAGCAATTGCATTGTGCATCACTTGTTTTGTATATTCCAATCCTTTTATTATTATTATTGTCATTATCATCATTATTTTCTTTCTTTCTGACCTATTAAACTGTTCTTATCTCAATCCATGAGTTTTAGTGGTTCCCCCCCCCCCCCCCCGCCCCCCCCCCCCCCCCGGGGGGGGGGGGGGGGGGGGAAGTGAGTGAGTGGCTGCATGGTGCTTAGGTGGTGGCTGGGGTTAAACGGTGACATACGAAACAATTGAAGACATCAGAAACAAAAGCTAGAGAACAGAGTACAGAACGGCAAAGGTTAGGTTAGGGAGAGGTTAGCAGAAAAGTCACATGCCTAATGCCCTAAAAGTTGTATGTGTAGCCCTGGTCCCCCACCTCAAAAAGACAAGAGGGGAACAAAGTTCAGAGAAAGGTGACAAGAATTAGCAAACCCTTTCAATGCCTTCCTGTAATACGGCAGCAGATGACAACTTTTCAGCCTAGAAAAAAAGAGACAATGAGGAGAGAGGTGGCACTCAGTATGTCAGCGGTGGATAAATTCCCAAATGATGTGGAAAAAAGCAAATAGGAGATTAATTTTCATGCTCTCTTAATAGAGGAGTCAGGGAAAAAGAAAACATCTTGAGCAGGATTTTGGTTTAAACACACACAGAGTGGTTCTTCACAAAGCCCACAAATAAACATGGATTTTCTGCCACAAAATGCTGCGGATGCTAAAAGCCTACGTATGTTCAAAAAGGCATCAGACAAGTTCTGCTGGAGAAAAATCCATCAAGGCAAGCGTATTTGATTTTAAAATTCTGAACCACAAACAGTTGGAATCTGCAAAAGTACTCCAGGGAAAGAGTTACACAACTACCCTGCTCTTTTAATCCTCCAAAGGACCCAGCATTGGCCACGGAGACAAGGCAGCAGGCAAGCGGTACAGGGGGTTCAGCCAGGTACCCATAGTCTCATCCTTGTATGGCATTGTTTGTGCCCAGCTTAGGGTGAGCAGCATCCAAAAGGTTTGTGGTACCCATCCCCAACAGCTCTGGGATCAGCCAGGAACACGCAGCAATAAATGCACTTGGTTCTGCTGTTAGCTGCTGACATGGCAGAAGGGACTCAGGCTCTTCCCTTTATCCAAGGGTCCAAGCACCTCATGTTCCTCCACATCCTATAGCTTCAATCCCACCCAGAGCCATCAAGTTAATTTATCTCTCAGTATTTCAGCCAGTCTGCTCCTGACTTCCCTCTTCTTTCCAACAGTTGCTCCTTTTCCAGAGACAACTTAGTATTATCAGCCAAGAAGCGAAGGTTCCTGAGTCAGAGCACCAACCGCAAGACCCATAACAAAAAGCTTTCCCAATACTGGGAATCCCACCAGCCCTACTGAAGCTTCGAGCAACACATCGTCACTCCTCCAAGAACCCAAAAGGGAGTGGCACAAGCTACGTGCTGAGCTCCCCAGGGACTTTGGACAACCCATTTAATATCCAGCTTTGCCAGTTATTTCAGCCATGGAGGAAAACAGGCTGGTCCCTTTGCAAGGATGAAGTGCCCTCCCTACACCCAAACGCTCTACGCTCTCAGCTGTCCTTCCACAAGAGGACCAAGTAGAGAAATTTAAACCACCAATTAGAGCTCTTCCTTAGGTTTCTGCCTGTTTCACTGGAAGAGGCTAATATTTTATGGGGTTTTAATTAAAAACTCAAGGTGAGGCTGGTGCTCTGGGGTCTTCAGTGAGGCACATGGGACCTTCCAGATGTGGATCAGCTTGCTACTATAAACTGTGCTGGGAAGGAGGAGGTCTGGCGGGGAACAGCCCAGGGAACCTCATTTTGGGAGCTGGGATGGTCTGCGGAGAGAAGGGAGAGCTGTTTCCCTCCCTTGCTGTCAGTGACACACTGTGTCCTTGGGCAAGCCACCTCGCCTCCCCCTCCACCCTCAGCCTACTTCAGGCAGCAAGGTCTGCAGGGCAAGGATTGCTCCTCACTGTGTAAAAAGCACTCTGCTTAATGGGCCTCTGTTTTGTCTGAGGCCTTCAGGCAGCAGAGTAATAAAAGCAATTACACATTGAGTCCTAATCCTGGGTGAACCAGTGACTCTGTGTTGCCTCAGGTTAGTAATTTGCCCTCCCTGCCTCAGTTTCCCCATCTATAGCAGCAGGGATGTTATAGATTCCCAGGAACCCTGTTAGATGGGCAAGCAAGTATCTGCGATTGGACTCAAAGCATGCTAAATAGTTGACGCAGGAGAAAGCGATCCAGACTGGTTCTTCTTCTCCAAAAGGAGATCAGAGCTTTGGCAATGCAGATGACAGTTATGTCTCATCTCCTGCAGGCTATTCAGCCAACCAAGACCTATTTAACGGACTTTTGGTACATGTTTTCCCTCGAGGCTAATTCTGTATGGGAAGAGCCAGAATGCTGACATACTGCACCAGGAACAGCCTTTTTCCTGCTCAATAATTTTGTATTTAATCAAAAAACAAACCTCCCTTCCCTCCTTCCCCAGAATACCCTAATAAGACCTGAAGAGTTCTCAAAAATGTAGAAGTATCACTCAGTTGTTTCATTTCTCATGGAGATTAGCATCAGACACACTCCCTAACCAGCAAACGATGAAAAGACGTCTGTGATGAAAACAGTCTCCTAAACCAGCTCAGACATACAGACAGCAAAACAAGAGTGTTTCAGCTTTCACTTAAAAACTTTTCCCTCTAATCCCAGGCTACTTAAGATGATGGAGAAAGATGGCCAAACGGGCAGTTGGCGTTAATAAGAAAGCACAGTCTGGAAATGTTGAAAGTGCTGCCTGGAAGTCAATTAGAAAAAAAAAAAAAAAAAGGAAAAAGAAAAAGAAAGTTCTTCATTAAAATTTAAGATATCCTTAAGAGAATCAAAGATCCTTTTCATTCCTTTCAGTCCAGGGACCATCTGTCTAAATGTTACCAGCGGAGCAGCCATTCCACCACATTTATACACTCACATGCCACTGCCGAATGCCATGTCCCCATTTGCTCTTTAAATAACTATTAATCTCCTTGCACTTATCCTCGTGCTGACACAAGCAGCTGTTGGACAAACCTTCTCCCCCTCCGAGTCCCACCAGCCTTTCACCTTCCCTGGCCCCTTGCTCCCCTCCCCAGGCAGGTGCTCCATCCCCGATGACAAAGCCGGCCGCCGGGTTTGTGCACACACACATATATACAAGCACTAAATCTCTCGCAGCTATGCCGCAAGGCAGGCAGAGAGTTGTTTGTGCTCAAGGGGTCAACATCTGAATTGCTTGCAAGGCTTTTGGAGGAATCAGATAAGGCTTTCGGAGGCACACGCCTTCTGACAACACAACAATTAGAGGGGCAGCAGGCCCGGGGAAGGCGCACGCAGGAATTCACCCACCGCCACAATAAAACCCCTTCGGCCCAGCCACGCTGCGGATGGCGAGAACAAAGAGAGCAAGGGGCTGCGGACACAGCCGCAAGGCATCGTCCTGCGGGAGGGGTCTGCAGGGTGTGTGTTTGCACACACACAGCCTCCTTTCACCATTTACGGAGAGGAACACAACAGCATTTAATGCAGAAATTAATTCTTGCCAGGTTGGTAGCCCAGAATTTAGCACATGCTCATGTTTTGCTGCTGGGCTGGTTTAAACAACTGCAGGATGTAGTACCACCACCGATTCCTGGCAGGAGAATGCTATTTGGTGGAAAGAAGAGAAATGCATGCAAAGCTGAAAGAAGGGATTATCTAATTTTCAGTGCCTTTGTTCTCTATTTTGTTCCCTCCATCAAGTTTCTGAAACTATTAATATCGCTAGGGCATTGCAAAAACCTTCAGGCGAGTTTAACTGCAAATAATTAGAGAACTACAATTAGATCTTAGACTATGTATTTTGGAACATCGTTTCAATAACTATCGTGAACTATCAGTTTTGCTGCCTACATCCCATCAGCTTCACTTTCAGGTTCTCACGCTAACTCACGCTTCTAGATTAGGAGAGCCATGGTTTCGCTGGAGAGGCTGCCAAATTAAAAACCAGACTGAAAACTGCGGAATTGTTTAATCATGGTTCTGCTGCCAGGAGGACAGATCTCCCCAACGAATGCTGCAGAGAAGGTAAGGCAGAAAGCCTCCTGACTCCAGAGGCTCCGGGGCCCTTGCCACAAGAGGGCAATGCAAATGCTCCACCACACACGGCAGAGCTGATGCGCTGGGGAAGATTCCCCAGTCCACTCAAACTGGGGCCAATCTCACCCTGTCTTGCAGCAAGAACCCACCCCCAGTTCTTTGGCCACAGCCTGCTTTTAAGCCCATCATGTGAATTGATAAGGTTATGAGATAGATCTGCAGAGAGACCCCCACTATGAAGGCATGAAGTAATGCAAGTGAATAGAAGTTCTCAAGGGGACTTCCATGCAAAAAATCCCCTAAAATACACAGCTCCAGCTATTAACTACCCAGTTATCAACCTTTCAGAGAAAGTTTTGCGAGTTGCTCCACTTGAGAAAATAAAGCAAAAGTCACCATCTTCAGGTGTAGAACACCTAGATGCCTCCACCCCTATCAAAACCCTTCTCTGTATCTCCAAAAGAGCATGCATTTATGTCGTGCACATGTACCGACAAAATTTTAATTTTCACCGCTGGATCCATGCAGCTCAAGAGCATTGTCCAGCTACTCAAAAAGCCTTGCAAAATACCACCACTGGTGCTTACTCTCCAAAGATATGAGAGGACGAAACTAACAACTGTGGTATTTTACTAGCAACAAGATTTTGCAAGGCACTTTGCTAATTCTGCGCTTTGCCCTTAACTGCACCACAACTAATGCACCAGGGCTAACAGTTGCAGGACTAGTAGGAAGCAGCTTACAGCAATATTTCAGTGCTGGACCAGGTAAAGATTCAGATTCCTGGTGGAGAACAGCTCTCAAGAGCATCAAGATAAATGTTTTCCAGAGTGCTCGATGCCTATCCAAATCAGCAGACAGACACCTCAAATGTATCAAGAGAGGTTTAAATCAACCTATTTTTTCAAACCTTCCTAGCAAAGTATTTTAGTAGGTGGAAATAAAGCACTTAAGTTCAACAGAACTGTTTCTATCATAATTATTAATCAAGATATTGCTGACTGCAAGGCGGCACAGCTTCACCAGTTGCTCAGAAGGCGGCTGATACAATACCCCATGTAGGCGCACCGCTTGTGCCATTACAAAGAAGTGCCAAGCAATAAAGGGCTCCACCCATGCCCCTCAGCTAAGATCAGGACTGAAGCCGAAAGAGATATCTAACTCACTCATCGCATTGAAAGGTGTGATTTGGTTTGCATCTCTAGCCTCTTTTCTCATAAAAAAAAAAAAAAAAGACTGAAAAACTTCTTTATGCGTCAGACTTTCCACTCGGCTCACTTACATCTGGACTGCACTCCTTTCAGAAGGAACAAGCTCAGCTTGGACATCACTCTGGTCCCCTCCAAGCCATGGGGGGAAGATGTGTACAGTCATTTCAACACCAGCTCAGGCCCAGGTCTCCACAGAGAGCCGGGGTGCTGGCAGCAGGTCTCACAGCCTCTGCGCTCCCCCCAGCTCCATTTCTAAAATGGAAACAAATCCCATGGGTCTATTTTGAAGAGGTTTTCCCCCAGAGCTACTATGCAGCTAAATACCTCAAACACTCGGAAGCCCACAGATAAAATGATAGTGTGCGCTATATACTCAATGTGAAGAGCGAGGGAGCAAATAACTTTGGTTGAGCAAAAGATATCAACAATTACCAAGATAGGTTCCCAGGCAGTACAGCTCCTAAACTCTGATTACGATGTGTCACGGCTTTTAATACTATAACAAATCAATCTGATTAGAGTAATCTTACTGTTGGGTCATTGCTTTTTCCAGGAAAAGAGAAGACTATTTCACATCCCAGTAGCATTGCAGGTTCCCAGCGTGATGGAGTGCGTTGGACTAGAAGAGGCCCTGGAGTCAATAATCCTGTTCTGGTTATTAGACCTGCTGCAGCATAACCAAACAGGCAATGTCTCCTCAGCTCAATCCCACCTGTAAGCAGGGAGCACAAATATTTCTGCATACTGTCTCCTGTATTATTTAGAAGGGGAACTATCTGAGATCTACAGCGCTATGCAATAAGCACAAGCACAGTAATTTTTAGAAACTAAATTCAAGAACAATAAAGAAAAAAATATTCTTCTTCCAAAGGGGGTGAGCATCCTGTTAAAAAAAAAAAAAAAGTGTATCTTTCTCTCTCTCTCCACAATTATCCTGCACAGGTATTGCATGTGAAGTAGTAAGATAACCCCAGCTGGGGAAAAGAGGGGAAAAAAAAGAAAAAAAAAAGAAGAAAAAAAAAGTAGAGAGAAACAAAACAACAACTTCCCCCCCCCCCAAAAAAAACCACCCAACAACCGAAGACCAACATAAGTGACAAACTGAAATCATGCCACCATGTTTAAAGTTGAGATATGCAAGCTTAAAAAATTGCCTGCTCTGCCTACTTAACACAGCATCCCTTCCCTTCCAGCGGTTGCCAATCAGCCCTTTGGCCACAGCCAGCTTGGTAGACAGCACACTAAGTATGCTAAACAGGAGAAATCAGGGCACAGCAGTAATTTGCCAACATACACCATTACACTTGAAAAATGCTATGGTTTGTATAGCGGGGGGAAGGGGGGAAGTCTGGGTGATTTTCACTGGGATTAGCTAGTCCAGTCTGTACTTCATGCCACATCTACACCCTTTAGGTTTACACAAGCAACACAATTTTAAGAGCCATACCCAGTAAGGCTGCAGCCCATGTGTTTTCACTGTTGAACTCAGCAGAACTTTAAAGTCCACATATGCAGGTATTTGTAGGCTTGAAGAATAAGACAAATTCGTGAAAAGCAATGGGAGGGCAAATTTCTGTTCACCCATAAAGGCTGTAAGCTTTGCAGGCATCTTGTTCCCCCTAGCTGTAATTGTTTTCCATTTTAGCTAAACTGAGTTTTGCCCCTTGGTAAATTCATTTAACTCAGCAAGAAGTATTTTTCAGCCAGAAGCAGGGTGCCTTTTAAAACAAGCACAGCCCAAAGCAGGAATGCCTGTAATTCCTGACTCCTACCACCTGCCACAGGTTCATCTAAAAGAGCTTGTCTAATTCGAGGATTATCAGAATGACAGTGCATCCCACTTCACACAAATATTAAGTCTGGACATCCTACACTGTGTAAGTATTTCTAAGTATTTTCCAATGCATATAAAAATAATATCACTGACTTCCCTAGAGCTGTATTTTAGGCTTTAAGAAAAAAATAAAATTCTGAATTGGGCTCTTGAAAAAAATTCTTCTTGCATAGAACAACTTCATTTCTGAAAGTCAGACCATTTTATGCAGGCTTTCATTAGAATATCTAGGCTACGCTTAGTTATTTTGAAAATTCAGACAGTTTAAACCAGGAAAAGTCCAAGATCCACGCCCCTGCACACAGTCATTTCTTTACTCTGAGCTTGTGCACAGCAATTATTTGACATGCAATTGGAAAACATATAAACAAAAAGAGAGGAGGGGAAAAAAAAAAAAAGAAAATCATACAATATCACCTCTATGAGATGCAAGAAACCATGAGACATCAGAACTCCATGATCTTAAAGCAAATTGATTAATAACCCAAACACTCAGCTTCCTAAAACTAAAACGGAGGCCAAGATTTTCCTATGTTCTCCTATTACCAGCTGGACAAAACAATGTCAACAAAGATCTGAAGAGCCATAAAGTACAGACAATTTGGAAAGGCACCCCCTCATGCTCCCAAGAGATGTAAACATAACTGAAGACAAAGACCTACATCAGAAAAACCAGAAAAAGACTGCAAGATTTCAGCAAGGTATTTTTGCCTGATTTCAGTGTTTGAGAAGAACTGTAGGATCACAGCTCAGCTAGGTGCCCAGAAATCCTGTGTGCCGAGTTTGTACAGCAATATTGAAAGGATGGATTAAAAAAAAAATAAAAAAAATCTTTAAGTACAAGAGGAAACAATTAAAATACAAAGGGGGATGTGGGAAGAAGCAGGAACTGGAAAGGAAAACTCCAGTAGTTGATTAAAGCTGCCTTGTTTCTTGAACTCTTTACTGGACGGTAACCATCGATGGTTATCAGTAGTTTCAGACATGCAGCATTTTATTGTGTTGAGAGGGCAGCATTAGGCTGGACAGGATATCTGTGTGTCATCCACAGTGAAAGGCTGCAGACACTGTAACCACCAAAGTATGGCCATAGGGCACAAGGACAATGAATAATCAAGGTCAGAATAGCACCAGGAGTTGAAGTTAGCTCCCAAATTCATCATTATGCTCAACAAAATCAGAATACACCAGCTTTCAGACATGGAGGTAAAATACTCTAGTTAGGTAGCATCTTAGTCAGAACAAGAAATTCAGATCATCTGCAAGTTAAATAAGTCAAGCAGTTACACACCAGAAAAAAAAAAAGAAAAGAAAAAGAAAAAAGAAGCCACACACATAAACCCCCCACACCTACTCTTTGAAGCATGGTGCAACTATGGAATATAAGAATTCATAAGAAGAGTTATAGGAGGGCAAAGGGCAAATTAAAACACGTTAGAGCAAGCAAAGGAAAAGGGTTACACTGCAGCACGAGAGTCCCTATACATTAAAAGGAAGATCTCCTGGATTTTCTATTGTATTTGGCCATTTCATCCGTCCAAATTAAGCAAGAAAATTCCTGGATGATGTTCTCAAAAGCCTGAGACACCAAACAGCAGACTGAGAAGCTTTCAAGATTGAGTAGGGAGTCAAGAGGACTGTCAGCCAAATTCTGATTATGCCCTAACTACAGAGAACAAAAGGAGGCAGGGCTTTGCCTTCCAACACTTTATTTTGTATATTAAAGCAGCTCCTGACCTGCACCAAGCTGATGTTGCCTGCACCCAGGGATCTGTTGGGGTTCAGTACAGCACAAAGCTGGGAAGACCACCCTAACCACCCTCCCGCTGTGGCACACGTCAGAAATACAGCTTCACATCACCGCTGCAAGCCACTCCTAAAAGGTGAGCAGGAGTTTTATATGGTGTTTTCCAAAGATGCCAGGCTGTGCATACATCAGACCCAGAAGCTGGTCTTTGAGAGAGGAGGGGGGGTGTGTGTATATGGACACAATGTGCATGCAAAGGCAGGGCTTCCTCTGCAGTGACTTCACTCCATCAGCCTTACAACCATCAAGAATATTTTCCCCAACCATTTAAATCATGTTATCACATATTCTGCACACCCAGGATTTCCACAGAGCTTTCTGGTATGGGCCCTCCAATGTCTAACAGCCCAACCAAACCCACTTTTCAGTACTTCACTCCCTCTCCAACACTGCTGGCTTCGGCAAACACTAAAACACATAGTGCCATCCGTGGTCACTTACACAAGGCACAGCTTCGGAGAGCGACATTTGAGGTACTCAGCTGGTCAAACCTTTCACTATCCAAATTGAGACGTTGATAGATTCATTGTTTGATATGGAATCGCTCACATTAACAGAAAGACAGGAACACTTTCTGCTTAACAGACCTTCCATAATTTTAGTGGTTGCTTCTTGTAATAAACAAGTTAGCTAAGCTAACTCTAAGGAATTTCTAGTCATTTGCCCTTACAGTTACCCTGACTGCATGTGATTTTAATAACTGAAGACAGAAAGGGGTTCCTTCCAGATTTTGGGGGTAACAACGTACCTCCCAATACCACATTGAACTCCCTACCCCTACCAACTTGAACATTTACAGTTCCTTTCAGACACACAGCACAGTGGACTGAAAGGTTCATCTCAACAGCTTTCCCACCTTAGTATTCAAGCAGTAGTTTCCCATTTGCAAAATACTAGATCACACCTAGCCAGTGTATGTTCTAGTTTCCTTTTTAAGAACTTTTTGCACGCTTATCTGCTGCAGAAAGAGGGTGAAGGGTAATTCACTCATCTATTTAGTTCTAGTCAACCACACCAGCACTCCTGAGGGATTCAATTCTTATGCTATGGATAAAATGCAGAGTAAAACTGCAGCAGTGAGAAATCACAATAAAGGCTTGCAGAGGCTACTAAGGATCTCAGAAACACAACTTAAATCTGCAGAATCCAAATTTTACAGCGCAGTCAGTCAGAATTTTATTCTTTTCTTTGAGCAATCACACACCCAAAAAGCATTTTGGGACGCACGAAGATGTCACGACATTACCTTAAAAAAAAACAAAAACCAAACCAAACAAAACAAAAAACCACCCCAAAAACCAAACCACCGAGCCAAATGATTAAATACTTTAAGTCATTTCCCATGCAGCAGAGAGATCCACTTGCTGACTTGACACTTTTGTTGGCAGCATGCTTAAGTCCTATAAAGCTACTGGCTCAGAGAGCGCATCCACCTATTCCTATTGTTCTGTTCACCTCCGCTCCCGAGGCATCGCACACCAGCCCTGTGCATCAGATCCCTTACGCAGCTGGACTGCAGCTCTGCAACACAGGGATTTCTGCCACAGCAGCCGAAAAGCTCAGCGCTGCACCTCCTCCTCTCTCCCCGTTCCCAGAAGTCGGCAAGATTCTTTGTATTTACTTCCTAGATGTGGATTAAAACTGAAAGATTCATATCTGCCGAGACACAATCCATCCCTTTCATTCCCAGACACTACCCCACCATAAAATATTTCCCCTTCCCTCCCTAAACTGGGCGTTTCCTCCCACTCTCTTGCCCTTGGTAAAAACATTCATCATCTTGCCATCTTGAGGAAGTTGGACTCATCTCAAATTTCACCAGGTCCCCTTGTATACCACTTCCCAAAGTCCTTGGGGGGAAGTTTAATCCGGATCCAAACTCTGGAATCAATCCCAAGAGGCTGCTGGGCTCCAATCAATGCATTAATTTTCAAGCATGTTCAGCCTTGCCACTTGGGTCCACTTCCAAACAGAGCGGACGACTGAGCACAGGCCCAGAAACACATCACACCTCGAGCCATCTATTCTGGATACTAAAACGCACACCCTGGTTAAAACACTGCTCCTTTAGTTGTACCATTAAGACTCCAGGTGAAACAGCAGTGGCAGGGGATTTTCAAAAATACAAGATATCATTGAGTGTTCTTGGATCAACTCCCAAATCGCTCAAACCAAGTACAAATTAAAAAAAAAAAAAAAAAAGCCCCCAAAACAAAAAAATCCCGACAACCACACACATCCCATGTTTTTGTTGCTTGCTTGTGCATGGAGCTCATAACAACAGTCAGTAATTTCAAACAAAATCATCAAGTTTAGATTCAAGTTGCCAAAGAGGATTCAAGTTTACCTTGCCAATGCCAAGGAACTAAAGCTTTCACGTGTTTCATCTGAGACTTCCTGAAGAGTTATTTCTTAATGATTTTGCTCCTTATACTAGAAGCCTTATAGAAATAAAACCCCAAACATCTGAAATCTCATCCTGCTCTATCTGCTCTTTGCTCAAGGTAATTGCAAGCGGCTAAGCCAAACCTGGAAAACCTCTCATAGGCTCTACTTTAGAAGAGAGTTGGGACTCTCCCCCAGGAGCCAGTCTGTTTATAATATGTTCACCTCTACGTTTCACTGCACTTCCTTCTCAATAGCTCGCAGTCAAATCACAACCTGTGAACTCTTGTTTGTCCTGGGCTGCTCTACTAAGGTTTTATCCCATGGTTTGCCCTTGCTGGAAAGCAGCTCTTTAATCCCTCTGACAGTTACAGCATCTTCTCCCTGCACAGCAAAGCTCTGATGGGAAGCTCCATTTGGAGAACTAAAGACTGGAAGATTTCTCAGCAATCATTTCACATTATAACTGAAGAAACAAAAACAAAACAGGAAGTTTTTGAAGAACAGCAAGTTTATTCACTTAGAGAGACCCACCCACATGCCTAACCATGGCTGAGCTCACATATCACTCTAAAGATCATGGCCTTGGTTAGTTGTCAAGGGACGGTAAGGCAATCATGGCACCGAGACAGCAGAGAATCTAGAAAACACGTGTGAGTGAAAAAAAGTTGAACTTCAACACCCTTAGAGAGAAATTATTTTCCTCTTAATTCCACTTGATACCAAAAGTGACTTGACACTAATCCAGGCCAAGTGGCACAAAGAAAGAGCTTGAGCTCACTTCTCTGCTGGAGAGGATGGAGTGGAGTGTTGCTGTTGGTATACAAGAAGCTCCTCTCCTTTCTGATGATTTATGCAACCTTGCTTTAAAAGAGTTGCATTCATTTTATTGCCTACTCTGCACATTCTCAAGAGGCGTTGGAGGCAGTGCCAGAAAAATAACAGGGCTTAACAGTGTCTAGCGCAAATCCATCAGTGCAAGAGCTCCTTTCTGAAGCGTTTCCAGATTTTTTTTTTCCAGTGGGAACATTTTGTAAATAGATTTTAAAATTTGCCTTGAGCCAGGCAACACCCGCTTTTATTCAGCCCTTCACGATAATGAAATAAGTAGTTTCTCCACTAGTTATAGCCAATGACTTCCAGAGGAAAGAAAGCACAGAGCACGCGGTTTACACCCTCTCACATCCCACATCCACAGCTTTCCTGTTGCAGATGCCATGTCTTCCTCACGGAACTAGTGAAGCTTCTGTCTCACAGAAAACAGAGCCACGACTGGAAATAAACCCTTCCACTAGGCATAACTTGGCAGGCACAACCCAAAAGGTAGCACCAGATGAGTTGAAACACACAAGGCAGACAAAGCTTCCTTCTGTTGTTTCTCTATGCTCAGGGACAAGGAAAAAAGAAAAGCAAAGCAATTTCACTTGACTTAAAACCATTACTTTGTTATTAAAAAAGACAAAATAAGAAGAAAGAAAAACAGCTCCTGAGGGAGTTAGGCAATAACATAACTGGGCTTGTGTCAGAAGAAATCAGAGAATTCAGGTGTTGGTGACATTGTGGAAGATTCAAACCATCAGACTGGTAAAAATAACCAGTCAAATAACAGTTCTTGCATTCCCCAAGGAATAATCCTGAACAGAAAGTATATAGATAATTTCATCCTGTCTCAACTGAGGCCAACTTAGAGCAAACAAAAATGCATCGTCAGTTACAGCCATTGGTTCAAGATGTAAAACGTCCTCACTGCACTGCAATGGCAGCTCTTTTCCATCTCTCACAGTGAAAACCTCTTCATTCTAGAAAATATCTAGTATTAGTTTCTTGCCAAATGAAGCAAGCTAGCAATTTTCCAGCAACTGAGAGGATCCCCTGTCCCTAGTTTCATATTGCTTATTAACCCTCCTGTTGAGCACAGAAAATTGTAAAATGGCAATGCAGGTTCCAGTCTGATGTCTAGTGTGATTGCTTTACTGTGCAAACTGCACAAACGTGTTACTGAGCAGCAGTGACACTTTACACACAGCCAAACTATCCTGATTTCTGCAGAAGCATTGCATGCCACACACTGAGAAGTTAAAGCTGTGCAGATGGACGGAACGTCATCAGGTTTCATTTTTGTCTATTAAAGGACACGCTCATTCATTCTTTCCACCCACATACAGGTTACAATCACTTCTTTCTGGGCTACACCCGCAGCCATAGACTGCTGCGGTCCAGCCCCTCTGTCTAAAGCAAGGAGAGGATTTCTCCAGGTAGCATCCCCAATTCACTGCTCAGCATGGGGGTCACACTACCTCTACTATCAAGGCTGATATCACCAAATTTTTTCAGTACCCAATTATGGCTTGACAAACCTGCTCCAATAAGTGGTTGGACCCTTGCTGGAAACACTCTCAACTCTTGCCTTTCCCTGTCTTTCTCCCCCAGAGTGCTCCTCTTGTTTCAGCTGGGAAAGAGATGGGAACACACAGCAAGAGGCAGGTCTCAGCTCCCCACTGCCCATCTCTCTAGGCTACTTCAGTCTCTTCATTGGCAGACACAAACAGGGTGGTAGTATCCAATTAGTCTCTCCAAACAAAAGATACAGGCATATCTAAACTTAAGCTTTGCTATTTCAGGTTAAACCTTTGCAACTGGACTACAGATTTAAAACCTCTGAGGAAAAGGTACCTGGTTGTACAGGGCCTCTACATCCTTGCAGAAGACCTTTGCAGTGCAAGGATAAGACATGTGCCTCACAAGCCTGGACAGAAGATGTCACATAACGAAAAACTTTAGTCCCTTAAGTGCAATTACAGCAAAAACAAAGCTGGAACTGCAGCTGGATACTGTCAAGGAGCACAACCCCCAATGCATCTCCCTATTTCTTGCTCCTAACGAGAGACTGTTCCCAAATATGTGGCGTGTTGATAACATTTCAATAAAGAGAGGCCACTGAAAGGCACAGCGCTCATACCTGAGCCCTGCACAGCTCAGGGAGAAGTTTCCTCCTAGGGACTGGGAGTTGTTCATCTACTTGGAGTCAGCAGAACCCCAATCATCACAAATAGGAGGAGGAAGCACCAGGAGAGAGGGTCAGGTTTAGCCAAAACCTTCCTTGAGAAACTCATTAGGCTTCATATAGCATCTCTCCAAGTGCTTTCACCTTGGGGTAGGACAAGATGTGGGGGTGCTGCACAGATGAGCCTTTCTCCCTGGTACCTCCAGACTGGAGGAAGGGAGAAGACGAGCTGCTGTCCGGGGCAGTGACCAGGCAGTGTCCCTCAGAGAGCGCTTCCTTCGCCCCAGGCTTGGCCAAGGGCCACAGAGAAGGGGCTGCAGGAGGGGAAGAACCTTTCCTGAACGCAGTCGGGGTGACCTCTGCCATGTGGCAAAACCAGCTAAAGAAAGCAGCACCAAAGGGGCCATGGCTTTGTCTTCTTTGGTGCTTCACAACCAAATCCAGGCTGATAGCAAGGATAATAAATCCCAGTCACACTTTTGCTACACACTAATGAAGCTGATGCTCAAAAATGAGCTACAGCTCAATTCCCAGATTCCTTAACCTTAAACTGTTTGCTGAACCAATGTCCCACATAGGTGCAAGAAATATTCCTCTCACTGAGGAGGTCCAGCTCCCTCAGGACATCCTTCCAGACCGCCCCAGAGACCCACATGTCTGCTCCTGCAAAGAGGAAGGACTCGCATCCAGGGCATCGCAGCTCAGACAGATACATCTGAATTATTATTTAAAAAGCTATGAGGGAAGAGAAAAGCAAAACCAAAAATGCACCCTCTGAACAGGCTATCCTAACCCCAAAGATATTTGCAGCAATCTGTACACAGTTTTTCTTAATTTCCAGTAAGAAGGAGTGTTGCCAAAGAGCCATAAAGCAGAGCACAAGAAGTTGTAGTATAAAACTAGTTTCCCCCCACCCCCCTCCCAAAACTATGATAAAAATCTTAACAGAAAGAGATTCTTTAATTTGTGTCTCTCCCACAAAGAGCAGGAAGATCTTTAGGAAGACTGAAGGATATAATCAAAAGTCACAGCACATATTTCTTATCACTGTTTGAACAAGATGTGTTTATTCTTTTGGCAATGCTTTAATTTGATTTTAGCACACTCCAAACTCTGCATCATCATCTCAGCCAAACGGCAGAAGAATCCAGAGTCCCCAAAGGGAATCTCTATCGCTCTCATCCTCCCCTCCCAGCACCCAGGAAACTTGGACAAGACTGGACAAACTTGCAGATACTCTCTTCACACCCAATTTTGTGCATGCTCCCCCGCAAACATTTGTGCATAACACCTCAAATTCCAGATGTGGAGATGAGGTAGGAAGACACAATGAGATCCAAAGGTTCCTGTTCAACAGCGCCTCATCACCCCATTATAACCGCCCCGACGTCTCTCTCCTTTTTACATCTCCTACTCATAAACACACAGGAATGGATCTCCAGGGTCATCAAGTCCAGCGCTCTGCCAGCAAAGAGCTTAATCGTTCTTATAGTCAACCCAGATCAAATGCTGGTTAAGATTAAGCTGGAAAAGTGGTTGGGGCAGGTTCCACCTCCGGCCTTTCAGGGCTGTGATTCACTTCAACACCCTTCTCCCCTTTCCCAGCTTTTCTCAGCCAGATTATGCTCATTTGGGAGGAACTCCTCATCTCACTGCGGCATTTGGCACGGCGCTTGCGGGCATGGGCGCCATACGGCCATGGGCGATGGTGTGAGCTCACCGCCCTGGCCATGCAGTCTGCGCCGGGGCTTGCCCAAGGGCCGGTTCCCAGGCTGCGGGGTGGAATGTGCCGCACCACCGGCGGGTGCGGAGGACAGAGCTCGGCATCTGCAAGCAGGCAGCGAGCATCCTGGGGCAGCTGGGCACAGCATGCCGAGAAATGGGCTTTAGGTGGGAGGGGACTCCCTGCTCTCCTTTTTAAAATTTTATTTCTCTGTGTGTGTGTGAATTGAGTTCCCCCCCTTAAGTAAGTTCTTTTGTCTGTTTTTAAACCCAAACTATAGTCTATACCAAGTTTTCCATGAGTTGGTATGGCTACCTTCTGCCCAATCCACCAACAGCTCTAAAATCTAAACTCCAGCAAGCACCAGTTGCAACAAATTGCTACTTCTATTTCCACAGAAAGCTTTTTTTTTTTTTTTAATATTTTTTCTTTTTTAAGGAAACCATGCCAAAGCCTACATCTTCTTTTCAATCTTAGGACAGGCGAGGTTCATCATTACCAGTATATTTTAACTGAGCATTAACAAGTCTGCCTCTCTTTTGAGACAAGTCATGAGAAAGGCTGCTCTTCCTCAGAAATAAAGCCAAGTCAATGCTAATCGGGTTTTCCTTCTCCAGCGTACAATGCTTTGCTGGATGAACAAAGTCAGTGCACCATGTTCAAATCCAAGAGGGAAAGGAGGGGGCGGGGGGAAAAAATAATAAAAAAAATCAGAGCTAAAGCCTTTTAAAAAAACGACTCCCCTGACAGCAACAGTGATGAGCGGCATTTAAGCGGAGCAAGAACGCTCCTGAGCACATCGCTTCTGACAGATGAGCCCAGCAAGTCAACCATAGGGACTCCACAGCCCTGCCGCTGCTATTCAGCGAAAGTTGATCAGATAGCAGCAGACAAATAACGCCAAGCAAACACTCCAAGAAGTGCTCTCTCCACATTTAAGAGTTTATAATTAACCTAGGAAAAAAAATAGAGTCACACAATTCAGGTCTTCTGCACGGCGGCAGCAGCAGCTAGGAACCACGCGCACGCTGGGTGCTTGCACTCCCTGCAGAAGGGGGGACGGAGAAAACACGCCGGTTTCAGTTTACCCCTCGCTCTCCCTGAGTTGCGAACCTGCCATCCCAGGCGTGCAAACCCCAAGCGTACTTTTAACAGGCTTTTCCTCACCAACTATCACATCTCCTAGCTGCCCTCTTACTCTTGCAATTCCTATTTTGTTTTCTTTTCCAAGTGGCTGAGCTTCTGTCTGCTTCAGGTCTCATACCCCGTGCCCTGCACTTGAAGCATTTTCACCAGGAATACACACACGCGTGCACACTCACACATACAGACAGAGGAGATTCTGCTGCATTGCCATTCTGACGAATGTCAACACAGCTGCTGTCTCCGCTGGAATGTAAACCAATATTGTCGTTAGATCTCCCTCAACCCCAGGTAACTTCCTCAAAGACTTGCACAGCGTGTGGCAATTCTCTCCACTGCCACCTTACAAAGCATCAACCCAGCTGGTTAAAAGCAATTAAAGAAAAAAAAAAAGAAAAAAAATCAAAGCTGCATCTGAAGTTTGCACCCATGCGGTACAAAGGGCTGTAGAAAGCAAAACGCATCCATTGTACTCAGGTTCATCCTCATATAATATGTTTAGACAACCACCCTGTATAAAATATCTTGTTGCTGCTGCAAATCACGAGGCAAGGTATTAACAGCACTAAGTAAAAGAGTTATTGGTGTGGACGCTAATGCAACATTTGCAGCAGAGAACCTTTGTTTGCATATAGTTTTACTCCAAAATGTAACCTAAGAAGGGGTTTATAATGCATTTTTGGTTATTTCCTAGATACCGTCCACTTTTAACAACGAGCAGCAATTTTGGCAATAAAGACCAGTACATGTGTTATAATGCAGTCAACACAGATACGGTTCGGACTGCTCCAGGAACGCAATCTGTATGCATTGCCCACAGTAAGCAATGGCTTTGCCTTCCTTCTCCGATGAAAGAAAATTATGTTTGGCTGATCAAGGGTCCCAAAACAAATTCACTGTCCCAAATGTAAAGACTCAAAGTTCACTCTCATTCAGATATTTAGCCCAGCAAACTCCACTCCCCATTATAAAGTGCAAAAGTTTCAAAAAACAAGTGCATATTCCACACCTAACTTCAGGACTACAGGGGTGAAGAAATCACACGCATTCACTAAAAATAAAAATATATTAAAAGATATCATAGCTCAAACCTAGAATCCTTACCTCGCTATACTGGGACTGGGCATTGTTTTCCAGGTACAACATGTTAGCAGTCAAATTGATCAATGCTGCTGTTCTTTCTTCTGGCTCCAGGATTTTGACAAACACCTCCCACCCCCTAGAAGACCCTAAAAATATGTGATGCTACTTGGAAGATAACAGGACTCGGAGTGTGCCTTTCTGCATAATTGAAGTTTCCCTTATATACCTAACTATAGGCAAGGAGGAGGAGGTGGGGCTCTCCTGCCTTACCTGTCCAATCTGTCAAAGTGCCACCTGGAGTCCTCCACTCCAATGGAGAGAGGCCTCTCCCAGCTCATTAAGTAGTTAGAATTCCTTATCACCAATCTCTAAAAAGCAAAGGGAAGGGAAGGGGGGGAAATGACAAAAAAAAAAAAAAAAAAAGAGAGAAAGAAAAGAAAGGAAACTATAACTTTCCCCTGTCACTTTCCTACAACTTTGGGAACTCAAAAGACAGCCATGGAGTTACTCTAAAGGAGCTGCTCCAAGAAACTTCTCCTATTTATTTATTTTCTGAGAAGACTCCAGGGTTTTTTTCAGGCACGGGCTTTGCTGCTACAAAAGCCCAAAATGTTTGGGAAGGGATCGAGATGCAACGCTCTAGACTGGCGGTGCCGTAACACAGCCGAGCCTCTGGCTGCTGCAGCATGCAGGTTTGGGACAAAACCCGCAAGGAGCTTTCTGAGAAGCAATCACTGTTCATGCACCGTAATCCGGCTACATTCTCTGTCATCTGTGTACTCTCATCCACGCTCACAGCCAACAGGTCCTGCATTCGCAGGACATTACTCCAGCTGCATTTTTTTTTCCCTTTGCAATTGCTTCTAATTCATGCCACAGTAATAAGCCTTAAAATAATATCGCTTAAAACAGAAAATGTTAAAAAAAAATTAAAAAAGCAACTCCTCCAAAGGGACTCATGATTTTGAGGTAATGTATGGGAGAAGCTGTTGGGTGCCGCTCAGTAAAAACCACCTGGACACTGTGCCCACAGCAAACTAAAGCTTTTGAAGAGACGGGAAAAGCGTGTTGCGGAGACTCGGTCCGTGGGAGAGCAGAGCACGCAGACTGGCCCAGCAGAACGGCCCCACCGTGACTTTGCTCCGAAGGCACAGACACCCCCCGTCCCATCCCGGGGTCCCGAGCGGAGCCCCCCGGAGCGTTGCCGGCCGCCTGAGGCCTGCGCTGCGCCGGCACCGGCCGCCCCCC